>NW_026904246.1:0-57545 GCF_024500275.1 Phycodurus eques | reverse complement strand
TTTTTATTGCTTAAAAACGCTTCCCAGCGCCTTGGCTGTACACTTTTTTTATTTTGACTCATAACTTCAAAAAGGATGCTTTCCCACTAAAATCTCTGGCTATTTAGAGTAGAACTCTGCCCTTTATACTAGTTACAGGCAGTTTTTTGCATCCAAAAGCTTTGGTTGGAGTTTTACACACATTTGCAGTTTTTTATTGCTTAAAAACGCTTCCCAGCGCCTGCTGTACACGTTTTTCTATTTTGACTCATAACTTCAAAAAGGATGCTTTCCCACTAAAATCTCTGGCTATTTAGAGTAGAACTCTGCCCTTTATACTAGTTACAGGCAGTTTTTTTCATCCAAAAGCTTTGGTTGGAGTTTTACACACATTTGCAGTTTTTTATTGCTTAAAAACGCTTCCCAGCGCCTGGCTGTACACTTTTTTATTTTGACTCATAACTTCAAAAAGGATGCTTTCCCACTAAAATCTCTGGCTATTTAGAGTAGAACTCTGCCCTTTATACTAGTTACAGGCAGTTTTTTTGCATCCAAAAGCTTTGGTTGGAGTTTTACACACATTTGCAGTTTTTTATTGCTTAAAAACGCTTCCCAGCGCCTGCTGTACACGTTTTCTATTTTGACTCATAACTTCAAAAAGGATGCTTTCCCACTAAAATCTCTGGCTATTTAGAGTAGAACTCTGCCCTTTATACTAGTTACAGGCAGTTTTTTTCATCCAAAAGCTTTGGTTGGAGTTTTACACACATTTGCAGTTTTTTATTGCTTAAAAACGCTTCCCAGCGCCTGGCTGTACACTTTTTCTATTTTGACTCATAACTTCAAAAAGGATGCTTTCCCACTAAAATCTCTGGCTATTTAGAGTAGAACTCTGCCCTTTATACTAGTTACAGGCAGTTTTTTTGCATCCAAAAGCTTTGGTTGGAGTTTTACACACATTTGCAGTTTTTTATTGCTTAAAAACGCTTCCCAGCGCCTGCTGTACACGTTTTTCTATTTTGACTCATAACTTCAAAAAGGATGCTTTCCCACTAAAATCTCTGGCTATTTAGAGTAGAACTCTGCCCTTTATACTAGTTACAGGCAGTTTTTTCATCCAAAAGCTTTGGTTGGAGTTTTACACACATTTGCAGTTTTTTATTGCTTAAAAACGCTTCCCAGCGCCTTGCTGTACACTTTTTTATTTTGACTCATAACTTCAAAAAGGATGCTTTCCCAGTAAAATCTCTGGCTATTTAGAGTAGAACTCTGCCCTTTATACTAGTTACAGGCAGTTTTTTGCATCCAAAAGCTTTGGTTGGAGTTTTACACACATTTGCAGTTTTTTATTGCTTAAAAACGCTTCCCAGCGCCTGCTGTACACGTTTTCTATTTTGACTCATAACTTCAAAAAGGATGCTTTCCCACTAAAATCTCTGGCTATTTAGAGTAGAACTCTGCCCTTTATACTAGTTACAGGCAGTTTTTTCATCCAAAAGCTTTGGTTGGAGTTTTACACACATTTGCAGTTTTTTATTGCTTAAAAACGCTTCCCAGCGCCTGGCTGTACACGTTTTTTATTTTGACTCATAACTTCAAAAAGGATGCTTTCCCACTAAAATCTCTGGCTATTTAGAGTAGAACTCTGCCCTTTATACTAGTTACAGGCAGTTTTTTTCATCCAAAAGCTTTGGTTGGAGTTTTACACACATTTGCAGTTTTTTATTGCTTAAAAACGCTTCCCAGCGCCTTGCTGTACACTTTTTCTATTTTGACTCATAACTTCAAAAAGGATGCTTTCCCAGTAAAATCTCTGGCTATTTAGAGTAGAACTCTGCCCTTTATACTAGTTACAGGCAGTTTTTTGCATCCAAAAGCTTTGTTTGGAGTTTACACACATTTGCCGTTTTTATGCTTAAAAAACGCTTCCCAGCGCCTGCTGTACACGTTTTCTATTTTGACTCATAACTTCAAAAAGGATGCGTTCCCACTAAAATCTCCTGGCTATTTAGAGTAGAACTCTGCCCTTTATACTAGTTACAGGCAGTTTTTTTAATCCAAAAGCTTTGGTTGGAGTTTGACACACATTTGCAGTTTTAATTGCTTAAAAATGCTTCCCAGCTCCCTCTGCTGGACACTTTTTTAATTGTAATTCATAACTTCACAAAGGATGCTTTCCCACTAAAATCTCTGGCTATTTAGAGTAGAACTCTGCCCTTTATACTAGTTACCCAGGCAGTTTGTTGCATCCAAAAGCTTTGGTTGGAGTTTTACACACATTTGCAGTTTTTTATTGCTTAAAAACGCTTCCCAGCGCCTGCTGTACACGTTTTCTATTTTGACTCATAACTTCAAAAAGGATGCTTTCCCACTAAAATCTCTGGCTATTTAGAGTAGAACTCTGCCCTTTATACTAGTTACAGGCAGTTTTTTCATCCAAAAGCTTTGGTTGGAGTTTTACACACATTTGCAGTTTTTTATTGCTTAAAAACGCTTCCCAGCGCCTTGGCTGTACACGTTTTCTATTTTGACTCATAACTTCAAAAAGGATGCTTTCCCACTAAAATCTCTGGCTATTTAGAGTAGAACTCTGCCCTTTATACTAGTTACAGGCAGTTTTTTTCATCCAAAAGCTTTGGTTGGAGTTTTACACACATTTGCAGTTTTTTATTGCTTAAAAACGCTTCCCAGCGCCTTGGCTGTACACTTTTTTATTTTGACTCATAACTTCAAAAAGGATGCTTTCCCACTAAAATCTCTGGCTATTTAGAGTAGAACTCTGCCCTTTATACTAGTTACAGGCAGTTTTTTGCATCCAAAAGCTTTGGTTGGAGTTTTACACACATTTGCAGTTTTTTATTGCTTAAAAACGCTTCCCAGCGCCTGCTGTACACGTTTTCTATTTTGACTCATAACTTCAAAAAGGATGCTTTCCCACTAAAATCTCTGGCTATTTAGAGTAGAACTCTGCCCTTTATACTAGTTACAGGCAGTTTTTTCATCCAAAAGCTTTGGTTGGAGTTTTACACACATTTGCAGTTTTTTATTGCTTAAAAACGCTTCCCAGCGCCTTGCTGTACACGTTTTTTATTTTGACTCATAACTTCAAAAAGGATGCTTTCCCACTAAATCTCTGGCTATTTAGAGTAGAACTCTGCCCTTTATACTAGTTACAGGCAGTTTTTTGCATCCAAAAGCTTTGGTTGGAGTTTTACACACATTTGCAGTTTTTTATTGCTTAAAAACGCTTCCCAGCGCCTGCTGTACACGTTTTCTATTTTGACTCATAACTTCAAAAAGGATGCTTTCCCACTAAAATCTCTGGCTATTTAGAGTAGAACTCTGCCCTTTATACTAGTTACAGGCAGTTTTTTTCATCCAAAAGCTTTGGTTGGAGTTTTACACACATTTGCAGTTTTTATTGCTTAAAAACGCTTCCCAGCGCCTTGCTGTACACTTTTTTTATTTTGACTCATAACTTCAAAAAGGATGCTTTCCCAGTAAAATCTCTGGCTATTTAGAGTAGAACTCTGCCCTTTATACTAGTTACAGGCAGTTTTTTGCATCCAAAGCTTTGGTTGGAGTTTTACACACATTTGCAGTTTTTTATTGCTTAAAAACGCTTCCCAGCGCCTGCTGTACACGTTTTCTATTTTGACTCATAACTTCAAAAAGGATGCTTTCCCACTAAAATCTCTGGCTATTTAGAGTAGAACTCTGCCCTTTATACTAGTTACAGGCAGTTTTTTTCATCCAAAAGCTTTGGTTGGAGTTTTACACACATTTGCAGTTTTTTATTGCTTAAAAACGCTTCCCAGCGCCTTGGCTGTACACGTTTTTTTATTTTGACTCATAACTTCAAAAAGGATGCTTTCCCACTAAAATCTCTGGCTATTTAGAGTAGAACTCTGCCCTTTATACTAGTTACAGGCAGTTTTTTTGCATCCAAAAGCTTTGGTTGGAGTTTTACACACATTTGCAGTTTTTTATTGCTTAAAAACGCTTCCCAGCGCCTGCTGTACACGTTTTTCTATTTTGACTCATAACTTCAAAAAGGATGCTTTCCCACTAAAATCTCTGGCTATTTAGAGTAGAACTCTGCCCTTTATACTAGTTACAGGCAGTTTTTTTCATCCAAAAGCTTTGGTTGGAGTTTTACACACATTTGCAGTTTTTTATTGCTTAAAAACGCTTCCCAGCGCCTTGCTGTACACGTTTTTTATTTTGACTCATAACTTCAAAAAGGATGCTTTCCCACTAAAATCTCTGGCTATTTAGAGTAGAACTCTGCCCTTTATACTAGTTACAGGCAGTTTTTTGCATCCAAAAGCTTTGGTTGGAGTTTTACACACATTTGCAGTTTTTTATTGCTTAAAAACGCTTCCCAGCGCCTGCTGTACACGTTTTCTATTTTGACTCATAACTTCAAAAAGGATGCTTTCCCACTAAAATCTCTGGCTATTTAGAGTAGAACTCTGCCCTTTATACTAGTTACAGGCAGTTTTTTTCATCCAAAAGCTTTGGTTGGAGTTTTACACACATTTGCAGTTTTTTATTGCTTAAAAACGCTTCCCAGCGCCTTGCTGTACACTTTTTTATTTTGACTCATAACTTCACAAAAGGATGCTTTCCCACTAAAATCTCTGGCTATTTAGAGTAGAACTCTGCCCTTTATACTAGTTACAGGCAGTTTTTTGCATCCAAAAGCTTTGGTTGGAGTTTTACACACATTTGCAGTTTTTTATTGCTTAAAAACGCTTCCCAGCGCCTGCTGTACACGTTTTTCTATTTTGACTCATAACTTCAAAAAGGATGCTTTCCCACTAAAATCTCTGGCTATTTAGAGTAGAACTCTGCCCTTTATACTAGTTACAGGCAGTTTTTTTCATCCAAAAGCTTTGGTTGGAGTTTTACACACATTTGCAGTTTTTTATTGCTTAAAAACGCTTCCCAGCGCCTGGCTGTACACGTTTTCTATTTTGACTCATAACTTCAAAAAGGATGCTTTCCCACTAAAATCTCTGGCTATTTAGAGTAGAACTCTGCCCTTTATACTAGTTACAGGCAGTTTTTTTGCATCCAAAAGCTTTGGTTGGAGTTTTACACACATTTGCAGTTTTTTATTGCTTAAAAACGCTTCCCAGCGCCTGCTGTACACGTTTTTTATTTTGACTCATAACTTCAAAAAGGATGCTTTCCCACTAAAATCTCTGGCTATTTAGAGTAGAACTCTGCCCTTTATACTAGTTACAGGCAGTTTTTTTGCATCCAAAAGCTTTGGTTGGAGTTTTACACACATTTGCAGTTTTTTATTGCTTAAAAACGCTTCCCAGCGCCTGCTGTACACGTTTTCTATTTTGACTCATAACTTCAAAAAGGATGCTTTCCCACTAAAATCTCTGGCTATTTAGAGTAGAACTCTGCCCTTTATACTAGTTACAGGCAGTTTTTTTCATCCAAAAGCTTTGGTTGGAGTTTTACACACATTTGCAGTTTTTTATTGCTTAAAAACGCTTCCCAGCGCCTTGCTGTACACTTTTTTTATTTTGACTCATAACTTCAAAAAGGATGCTTTCCCACTAAAATCTCTGGCTATTTAGAGTAGAACTCTGCCCTTTATACTAGTTACAGGCAGTTTTTTGCATCCAAAAGCTTTGGTTGGAGTTTTACACACATTTGCAGTTTTTTATTGCTTAAAAACGCTTCCCAGCGCCTGCTGTACACGTTTTCTATTTTGACTCATAACTTCAAAAAGGATGCTTTCCCACTAAAATCTCTGGCTATTTAGAGTAGAACTCTGCCCTTTATACTAGTTACAGGCAGTTTTTTTCATCCAAAAGCTTTGGTTGGAGTTTTACACACATTTGCAGTTTTTTATTGCTTAAAAACGCTTCCCAGCGCCTGGCTGTACACTTTTTCTATTTTGACTCATAACTTCAAAAAGGATGCTTTCCCACTAAAATCTCTGGCTATTTAGAGTAGAACTCTGCCCTTTATACTAGTTACAGGCAGTTTTTTCATCCAAAAGCTTTGGTTGGAGTTTTACACACATTTGCAGTTTTTATTGCTTAAAAACGCTTCCCAGCGCCTGCTGTACACGTTTTTCTATTTTGACTCATAACTTCAAAAAGGATGCTTTCCCACTAAAATCTCTGGCTATTTAGAGTAGAACTCTGCCCTTTATACTAGTTACAGGCAGTTTTTTTGCATCCAAAAGCTTTGGTTGGAGTTTTACACACATTTGCAGTTTTTTATTGCTTAAAAACGCTTCCCAGCGCCTGCTGTACACGTTTTCTATTTTGACTCATAACTTCAAAAAGGATGCTTTCCCACTAAAATCTCTGGCTATTTAGAGTAGAACTCTGCCCTTTATACTAGTTACAGGCAGTTTTTTTCATCCAAAAGCTTTGGTTGGAGTTTTACACACATTTGCAGTTTTTATTGCTTAAAAACGCTTCCCAGCGCCTTGCTGTACACTTTTTTATTTTGACTCATAACTTCAAAAAGGATGCTTTCCCACTAAAATCTCTGGCTATTTAGAGTAGAACTCTGCCCTTTATACTAGTTACAGGCAGTTTTTTTGCATCCAAAAGCTTTGGTTGGAGTTTTACACACATTTGCAGTTTTTTATTGCTTAAAAACGCTTCCCAGCGCCTGGCTGTACACGTTTTCTATTTTGACTCATAACTTCAAAAAGGATGCTTTCCCACTAAAATCTCTGGCTATTTAGAGTAGAACTCTGCCCTTTATACTAGTTACAGGCAGTTTTTTTCATCCAAAAGCTTTGGTTGGAGTTTTACACACATTTGCAGTTTTTTATTGCTTAAAAACGCTTCCCAGCGCCTGGCTGTACACGTTTTTTATTTTGACTCATAACTTCAAAAAGGATGCTTTCCCACTAAAATCTCTGGCTATTTAGAGTAGAACTCTGCCCTTTATACTAGTTACAGGCAGTTTTTTTGCATCCAAAAGCTTTGGTTGGAGTTTTACACACATTTGCAGTTTTTTATTGCTTAAAAACGCTTCCCAGCGCCTGGCTGTACACGTTTTCTATTTTGACTCATAACTTCAAAAAGGATGCTTTCCCACTAAAATCTCTGGCTATTTAGAGTAGAACTCTGCCCTTTATACTAGTTACAGGCAGTTTTTTTCATCCAAAAGCTTTGGTTGGAGTTTTACACACATTTGCAGTTTTTTATTGCTTAAAAACGCTTCCCAGCGCCTTGCTGTACACGTTTTTCTATTTTGACTCATAACTTCAAAAAGGATGCTTTCCCACTAAAATCTCTGGCTATTTAGAGTAGAACTCTGCCCTTTATACTAGTTACAGGCAGTTTTTTTGCATCCAAAAGCTTTGGTTGGAGTTTTACACACATTTGCAGTTTTTTATTGCTTAAAAACGCTTCCCAGCGCCTGCTGTACACGTTTTTCTATTTTGACTCATAACTTCAAAAAGGATGCTTTCCCACTAAAATCTCTGGCTATTTAGAGTAGAACTCTGCCCTTTATACTAGTTACAGGCAGTTTTTTTCATCCAAAAGCTTTGGTTGGAGTTTTACACACATTTGCAGTTTTTTATTGCTTAAAAACGCTTCCCAGCGCCTTGCTGTACACTTTTTTATTTTGACTCATAACTTCAAAAAGGATGCTTTCCCACTAAAATCTCTGGCTATTTAGAGTAGAACTCTGCCCTTTATACTAGTTACAGGCAGTTTTTTGCATCCAAAGCTTTGGTTGGAGTTTTACACACATTTGCAGTTTTTTATTGCTTAAAAACGCTTCCCAGCGCCTGCTGTACACGTTTTCTATTTTGACTCATAACTTCAAAAAGGATGCTTTCCCACTAAAATCTCTGGCTATTTAGAGTAGAACTCTGCCCTTTATACTAGTTACAGGCAGTTTTTTTCATCCAAAAGCTTTGGTTGGAGTTTTACACACATTTGCAGTTTTTTATTGCTTAAAAACGCTTCCCAGCGCCTTGGCTGTACACGTTTTTTATTTTGACTCATAACTTCAAAAAGGATGCTTTCCCACTAAAATCTCTGGCTATTTAGAGTAGAACTCTGCCCTTTATACTAGTTACAGGCAGTTTTTTGCATCCAAAAGCTTTGGTTGGAGTTTTACACACATTTGCAGTTTTTTATTGCTTAAAAACGCTTCCCAGCGCCTGCTGTACACGTTTTTCTATTTTGACTCATAACTTCAAAAAGGATGCTTTCCCACTAAAATCTCTGGCTATTTAGAGTAGAACTCTGCCCTTTATACTAGTTACAGGCAGTTTTTTTGCATCCAAAAGCTTTGGTTGGAGTTTTACACACATTTGCAGTTTTTTATTGCTTAAAAACGCTTCCCAGCGCCTTGGCTGTACACGTTTTTTATTTTGACTCATAACTTCAAAAAGGATGCTTTCCCACTAAAATCTCTGGCTATTTAGAGTAGAACTCTGCCCTTTATACTAGTTACAGGCAGTTTTTTTCATCCAAAAGCTTTGGTTGGAGTTTTACACACATTTGCAGTTTTTTATTGCTTAAAAACGCTTCCCAGCGCCTGCTGTACACGTTTTTCTATTTTGACTCATAACTTCAAAAAGGATGCTTTCCCACTAAAATCTCTGGCTATTTAGAGTAGAACTCTGCCCTTTATACTAGTTACAGGCAGTTTTTTGCATCCAAAAGCTTTGGTTGGAGTTTTACACACATTTGCAGTTTTTTATTGCTTAAAAACGCTTCCCAGCGCCTGCTGTACACTTTTTCTATTTTGACTCATAACTTCAAAAAGGATGCTTTCCCACTAAAATCTCTGGCTATTTAGAGTAGAACTCTGCCCTTTATACTAGTTACAGGCAGTTTTTTTAATCCAAAAGCTTTGGTTGGAGTTTTACACACATTTGCAGTTTTTTATTGCTTAAAAACGCTTCCCAGCGCCTTGCTGTACACTTTTTTATTTTGACTCATAACTTCAAAAGGATGCTTTCCCACTAAAATCTCTGGCTATTTAGAGTAGAACTCTGCCCTTTATACTAGTTACAGGCAGTTTTTTTGCATCCAAAAGCTTTGGTTGGAGTTTTACACACATTTGCAGTTTTTTATTGCTTAAAAACGCTTCCCAGCGCCTGCTGTACACGTTTTCTATTTTGACTCATAACTTCAAAAAGGATGCTTTCCCACTAAAATCTCTGGCTATTTAGAGTAGAACTCTGCCCTTTATACTAGTTACAGGCAGTTTTTTTCATCCAAAAGCTTTGGTTGGAGTTTTACACACATTTGCAGTTTTTTATTGCTTAAAAACGCTTCCCAGCGCCTGCTGTACACGTTTTTTATTTTGACTCATAACTTCAAAAAGGATGCTTTCCCACTAAAATCTCTGGCTATTTAGAGTAGAACTCTGCCCTTTATACTAGTTACAGGCAGTTTTTTGCATCCAAAAGCTTTGGTTGGAGTTTTACACACATTTGCAGTTTTTTATTGCTTAAAAACGCTTCCCAGCGCCTGCTGTACACGTTTTCTATTTTGACTCATAACTTCAAAAAGGATGCTTTCCCACTAAAATCTCTGGCTATTTAGAGTAGAACTCTGCCCTTTATACTAGTTACAGGCAGTTTTTTTGCATCCAAAAGCTTTGGTTGGAGTTTTACACACATTTGCAGTTTTTTATTGCTTAAAAACGCTTCCCAGCGCCTGCTGTACACGTTTTCTATTTTGACTCATAACTTCAAAAAGGATGCTTTCCCACTAAAATCTCTGGCTATTTAGAGTAGAACTCTGCCCTTTATACTAGTTACAGGCAGTTTTTTTCATCCAAAAGCTTTGGTTGGAGTTTTACACACATTTGCAGTTTTTTATTGCTTAAAAACGCTTCCCAGCGCCTTGCTGTACACTTTTTTATTTTGACTCATAACTTCAAAAAGGATGCTTTCCCACTAAAATCTCTGGCTATTTAGAGTAGAACTCTGCCCTTTATACTAGTTACAGGCAGTTTTTTGCATCCAAAAGCTTTGGTTGGAGTTTTACACACATTTGCAGTTTTTTATTGCTTAAAAACGCTTCCCAGCGCCTGCTGTACACGTTTTCTATTTTGACTCATAACTTCAAAAAGGATGCTTTCCCACTAAAATCTCTGGCTATTTAGAGTAGAACTCTGCCCTTTATACTAGTTACAGGCAGTTTTTTTCATCCAAAAGCTTTGGTTGGAGTTTTACACACATTTGCAGTTTTTTATTGCTTAAAAACGCTTCCCAGCGCCTGGCTGTACACGTTTTCTATTTTGACTCATAACTTCAAAAAGGATGCTTTCCCACTAAAATCTCTGGCTATTTAGAGTAGAACTCTGCCCTTTATACTAGTTACAGGCAGTTTTTTTCATCCAAAAGCTTTGGTTGGAGTTTTACACACATTTGCAGTTTTTTATTGCTTAAAAACGCTTCCCAGCGCCTGCTGTACACGTTTTTCTATTTTGACTCATAACTTCAAAAAGGATGCTTTCCCACTAAAATCTCTGGCTATTTAGAGTAGAACTCTGCCCTTTATACTAGTTACAGGCAGTTTTTTTGCATCCAAAAGCTTTGGTTGGAGTTTTACACACATTTGCAGTTTTTTATTGCTTAAAAACGCTTCCCAGCGCCTGCTGTACACGTTTTCTATTTTGACTCATAACTTCAAAAAGGATGCTTTCCCACTAAAATCTCTGGCTATTTAGAGTAGAACTCTGCCCTTTATACTAGTTACAGGCAGTTTTTTTCATCCAAAAGCTTTGGTTGGAGTTTTACACACATTTGCAGTTTTTTATTGCTTAAAAACGCTTCCCAGCGCCTTGCTGTACACTTTTTTTATTTTGACTCATAACTTCAAAAAGGATGCTTTCCCACTAAAATCTCTGGCTATTTAGAGTAGAACTCTGCCCTTTATACTAGTTACAGGCAGTTTTTTTGCATCCAAAAGCTTTGGTTGGAGTTTTACACACATTTGCAGTTTTTTATTGCTTAAAAACGCTTCCCAGCGCCTGCTGTACACGTTTTCTATTTTGACTCATAACTTCAAAAAGGATGCTTTCCCACTAAAATCTCTGGCTATTTAGAGTAGAACTCTGCCCTTTATACTAGTTACAGGCAGTTTTTTTCATCCAAAAGCTTTGGTTGGAGTTTTACACACATTTGCAGTTTTTTATTGCTTAAAAACGCTTCCCAGCGCCTGCTGTACACTTTTTTTATTTTGACTCATAACTTCAAAAAGGATGCTTTCCCACTAAAATCTCTGGCTATTTAGAGTAGAACTCTGCCCTTTATACTAGTTACAGGCAGTTTTTTTGCATCCAAAAGCTTTGGTTGGAGTTTTACACACATTTGCAGTTTTTTATTGCTTAAAAACGCTTCCCAGCGCCTGCTGTACACGTTTTCTATTTTGACTCATAACTTCAAAAAGGATGCTTTCCCACTAAAATCTCTGGCTATTTAGAGTAGAACTCTGCCCTTTATACTAGTTACAGGCAGTTTTTTTCATCCAAAAGCTTTGGTTGGAGTTTTACACACATTTGCAGTTTTTTATTGCTTAAAAACGCTTCCCAGCGCCTTGCTGTACACTTTTTCTATTTTGACTCATAACTTCAAAAAGGATGCTTTCCCACTAAAATCTCTGGCTATTTAGAGTAGAACTCTGCCCTTTATACTAGTTACAGGCAGTTTTTTTGCATCCAAAAGCTTTGGTTGGAGTTTTACACACATTTGCAGTTTTTTATTGCTTAAAAACGCTTCCCAGCGCCTGCTGTACACGTTTTTCTATTTTGACTCATAACTTCAAAAAGGATGCTTTCCCACTAAAATCTCTGGCTATTTAGAGTAGAACTCTGCCCTTTATACTAGTTACAGGCAGTTTTTTCATCCAAAAGCTTTGGTTGGAGTTTTACACACATTTGCAGTTTTTTATTGCTTAAAAACGCTTCCCAGCGCCTGCTGTACACGTTTTCTATTTTGACTCATAACTTCAAAAAGGATGCTTTCCCACTAAAATCTCTGGCTATTTAGAGTAGAACTCTGCCCTTTATACTAGTTACAGGCAGTTTTTTTCATCCAAAAGCTTTGGTTGGAGTTTTACACACATTTGCAGTTTTTTATTGCTTAAAAACGCTTCCCAGCGCCTTGCTGTACACTTTTTTATTTTGACTCATAACTTCAAAAAGGATGCTTTCCCACTAAAATCTCTGGCTATTTAGAGTAGAACTCTGCCCTTTATACTAGTTACAGGCAGTTTTTTTCATCCAAAAGCTTTGGTTGGAGTTTTACACACATTTGCAGTTTTTTATTGCTTAAAAACGCTTCCCAGCGCCTGCTGTACACGTTTTCTATTTTGACTCATAACTTCAAAAAGGATGCTTTCCCACTAAAATCTCTGGCTATTTAGAGTAGAACTCTGCCCTTTATACTAGTTACAGGCAGTTTTTTTCATCCAAAAGCTTTGGTTGGAGTTTTACACACATTTGCAGTTTTTTATTGCTTAAAAACGCTTCCCAGCGCCTGCTGTACACGTTTTTCTATTTTGACTCATAACTTCAAAAAGGATGCTTTCCCACTAAAATCTCTGGCTATTTAGAGTAGAACTCTGCCCTTTATACTAGTTACAGGCAGTTTTTTTGCATCCAAAAGCTTTGGTTGGAGTTTTACACACATTTGCAGTTTTTTATTGCTTAAAAACGCTTCCCAGCGCCTTGCTGTACACGTTTTTTATTTTGACTCATAACTTCAAAAAGGATGCTTTCCCACTAAAATCTCTGGCTATTTAGAGTAGAACTCTGCCCTTTATACTAGTTACAGGCAGTTTTTTTGCATCCAAAAGCTTTGGTTGGAGTTTTACACACATTTGCAGTTTTTTATTGCTTAAAAACGCTTCCCAGCGCCTGCTGTACACGTTTTCTATTTTGACTCATAACTTCAAAAAGGATGCTTTCCCACTAAAATCTCTGGCTATTTAGAGTAGAACTCTGCCCTTTATACTAGTTACAGGCAGTTTTTTTCATCCAAAAGCTTTGGTTGGAGTTTTACACACATTTGCAGTTTTTTATTGCTTAAAAACGCTTCCCAGCGCCTGCTGTACACGTTTTTTATTTTGACTCATAACTTCAAAAAGGATGCTTTCCCACTAAAATCTCTGGCTATTTAGAGTAGAACTCTGCCCTTTATACTAGTTACAGGCAGTTTTTTTGCATCCAAAAGCTTTGGTTGGAGTTTTACACACATTTGCAGTTTTTTATTGCTTAAAAACGCTTCCCAGCGCCTTGCTGTACACGTTTTTTATTTTGACTCATAACTTCAAAAAGGATGCTTTCCCACTAAAATCTCTGGCTATTTAGAGTAGAACTCTGCCCTTTATACTAGTTACAGGCAGTTTTTTGCATCCAAAAGCTTTGGTTGGAGTTTTACACACATTTGCAGTTTTTTATTGCTTAAAAACGCTTCCCAGCGCCTGCTGTACACGTTTTTCTATTTTGACTCATAACTTCAAAAAGGATGCTTTCCCACTAAAATCTCTGGCTATTTAGAGTAGAACTCTGCCCTTTATACTAGTTACAGGCAGTTTTTTTGCATCCAAAAGCTTTGGTTGGAGTTTTACACACATTTGCAGTTTTTTATTGCTTAAAAACGCTTCCCAGCGCCTTGCTGTACACTTTTTCTATTTTGACTCATAACTTCAAAAAGGATGCTTTCCCACTAAAATCTCTGGCTATTTAGAGTAGAACTCTGCCCTTTATACTAGTTACAGGCAGTTTTTTTCATCCAAAAGCTTTGGTTGGAGTTTTACACACATTTGCAGTTTTTTATTGCTTAAAAACGCTTCCCAGCGCCTGCTGTACACGTTTTTCTATTTTGACTCATAACTTCAAAAAGGATGCTTTCCCACTAAAATCTCTGGCTATTTAGAGTAGAACTCTGCCCTTTATACTAGTTACAGGCAGTTTTTTTGCATCCAAAAGCTTTGGTTGGAGTTTTACACACATTTGCAGTTTTTTATTGCTTAAAAACGCTTCCCAGCGCCTGCTGTACACGTTTTTCTATTTTGACTCATAACTTCAAAAAGGATGCTTTCCCACTAAAATCTCTGGCTATTTAGAGTAGAACTCTGCCCTTTATACTAGTTACAGGCAGTTTTTTTCATCCAAAAGCTTTGGTTGGAGTTTTACACACATTTGCAGTTTTTTATTGCTTAAAAACGCTTCCCAGCGCCTGCTGTACACGTTTTCTATTTTGACTCATAACTTCAAAAAGGATGCTTTCCCACTAAAATCTCTGGCTATTTAGAGTAGAACTCTGCCCTTTATACTAGTTACAGGCAGTTTTTTGCATCCAAAAGCTTTGGTTGGAGTTTTACACACATTTGCAGTTTTTTATTGCTTAAAAACGCTTCCCAGCGCCTTGCTGTACACGTTTTCTATTTTGACTCATAACTTCAAAAAGGATGCTTTCCCACTAAAATCTCTGGCTATTTAGAGTAGAACTCTGCCCTTTATACTAGTTACAGGCAGTTTTTTTGCATCCAAAAGCTTTGGTTGGAGTTTTACACACATTTGCAGTTTTTTATTGCTTAAAAACGCTTCCCAGCGCCTGCTGTACACGTTTTCTATTTTGACTCATAACTTCAAAAAGGATGCTTTCCCACTAAAATCTCTGGCTATTTAGAGTAGAACTCTGCCCTTTATACTAGTTACAGGCAGTTTTTTTCATCCAAAAGCTTTGGTTGGAGTTTTACACACATTTGCAGTTTTTTATTGCTTAAAAACGCTTCCCAGCGCCTGGCTGTACACTTTTTCTATTTTGACTCATAACTTCAAAAAGGATGCTTTCCCACTAAAATCTCTGGCTATTTAGAGTAGAACTCTGCCCTTTATACTAGTTACAGGCAGTTTTTTTGCATCCAAAAGCTTTGGTTGGAGTTTTACACACATTTGCAGTTTTTTATTGCTTAAAAACGCTTCCCAGCGCCTGCTGTACACGTTTTCTATTTTGACTCATAACTTCAAAAAGGATGCTTTCCCACTAAAATCTCTGGCTATTTAGAGTAGAACTCTGCCCTTTATACTAGTTACAGGCAGTTTTTTGCATCCAAAAGCTTTGGTTGGAGTTTTACACACATTTGCAGTTTTTTATTGCTTAAAAACGCTTCCCAGCGCCTTGCTGTACACTTTTTCTATTTTGACTCATAACTTCAAAAAGGATGCTTTCCCACTAAAATCTCTGGCTATTTAGAGTAGAACTCTGCCCTTTATACTAGTTACAGGCAGTTTTTTGCATCCAAAAGCTTTGGTTGGAGTTTTACACACATTTGCAGTTTTTTATTGCTTAAAAACGCTTCCCAGCGCCTGCTGTACACGTTTTCTATTTTGACTCATAACTTCAAAAAGGATGCTTTCCCACTAAAATCTCTGGCTATTTAGAGTAGAACTCTGCCCTTTATACTAGTTACAGGCAGTTTTTTCATCCAAAAGCTTTGGTTGGAGTTTTACACACATTTGCAGTTTTTTATTGCTTAAAAACGCTTCCCAGCGCCTGGCTGTACACTTTTTCTATTTTGACTCATAACTTCAAAAAGGATGCTTTCCCACTAAAATCTCTGGCTATTTAGAGTAGAACTCTGCCCTTTATACTAGTTACAGGCAGTTTTTTTCATCCAAAAGCTTTGGTTGGAGTTTTACACACATTTGCAGTTTTTTATTGCTTAAAAACGCTTCCCAGCGCCTGCTGTACACGTTTTCTATTTTGACTCATAACTTCAAAAAGGATGCTTTCCCACTAAAATCTCTGGCTATTTAGAGTAGAACTCTGCCCTTTATACTAGTTACAGGCAGTTTTTTTGCATCCAAAAGCTTTGGTTGGAGTTTTACACACATTTGCAGTTTTTTATTGCTTAAAAACGCTTCCCAGCGCCTGCTGTACACGTTTTCTATTTTGACTCATAACTTCAAAAAGGATGCTTTCCCACTAAAATCTCTGGCTATTTAGAGTAGAACTCTGCCCTTTATACTAGTTACAGGCAGTTTTTTTCATCCAAAAGCTTTGGTTGGAGTTTTACACACATTTGCAGTTTTTTATTGCTTAAAAACGCTTCCCAGCGCCTGCTGTACACGTTTTCTATTTTGACTCATAACTTCAAAAAGGATGCTTTCCCACTAAAATCTCTGGCTATTTAGAGTAGAACTCTGCCCTTTATACTAGTTACAGGCAGTTTTTTGCATCCAAAAGCTTTGGTTGGAGTTTTACACACATTTGCAGTTTTTTATTGCTTAAAAACGCTTCCCAGCGCCTGCTGTACACGTTTTTCTATTTTGACTCATAACTTCAAAAAGGATGCTTTCCCACTAAAATCTCTGGCTATTTAGAGTAGAACTCTGCCCTTTATACTAGTTACAGGCAGTTTTTTTCATCCAAAAGCTTTGGTTGGAGTTTTACACACATTTGCAGTTTTTTATTGCTTAAAAACGCTTCCCAGCGCCTGGCTGTACACTTTTTTATTTTGACTCATAACTTCAAAAAGGATGCTTTCCCACTAAAATCTCTGGCTATTTAGAGTAGAACTCTGCCCTTTATACTAGTTACAGGCAGTTTTTTGCATCCAAAAGCTTTGGTTGGAGTTTTACACACATTTGCAGTTTTTTATTGCTTAAAAACGCTTCCCAGCGCCTGCTGTACACGTTTTTCTATTTTGACTCATAACTTCAAAAAGGATGCTTTCCCACTAAAATCTCTGGCTATTTAGAGTAGAACTCTGCCCTTTATACTAGTTACAGGCAGTTTTTTTGCATCCAAAAGCTTTGGTTGGAGTTTTACACACATTTGCAGTTTTTTATTGCTTAAAAACGCTTCCCAGCGCCTGCTGTACACGTTTTCTATTTTGACTCATAACTTCAAAAAGGATGCTTTCCCACTAAAATCTCTGGCTATTTAGAGTAGAACTCTGCCCTTTATACTAGTTACAGGCAGTTTTTTTGCATCCAAAAGCTTTGGTTGGAGTTTTACACACATTTGCAGTTTTTTATTGCTTAAAAACGCTTCCCAGCGCCTGCTGTACACGTTTTCTATTTTGACTCATAACTTCAAAAAGGATGCTTTCCCACTAAAATCTCTGGCTATTTAGAGTAGAACTCTGCCCTTTATACTAGTTACAGGCAGTTTTTTTGCATCCAAAAGCTTTGGTTGGAGTTTTACACACATTTGCAGTTTTTTATTGCTTAAAAACGCTTCCCAGCGCCTGGCTGTACACTTTTTCTATTTTGACTCATAACTTCAAAAAGGATGCTTTCCCACTAAAATCTCTGGCTATTTAGAGTAGAACTCTGCCCTTTATACTAGTTACAGGCAGTTTTTTTCATCCAAAAGCTTTGGTTGGAGTTTTACACACATTTGCAGTTTTTTATTGCTTAAAAACGCTTCCCAGCGCCTGCTGTACACGTTTTCTATTTTGACTCATAACTTCAAAAAGGATGCTTTCCCACTAAAATCTCTGGCTATTTAGAGTAGAACTCTGCCCTTTATACTAGTTACAGGCAGTTTTTTCATCCAAAAGCTTTGGTTGGAGTTTTACACACATTTGCAGTTTTTTATTGCTTAAAAACGCTTCCCAGCGCCTTGGCTGTACACTTTTTTATTTTGACTCATAACTTCAAAAAGGATGCTTTCCCACTAAAATCTCTGGCTATTTAGAGTAGAACTCTGCCCTTTATACTAGTTACAGGCAGTTTTTTGCATCCAAAAGCTTTGGTTGGAGTTTTACACACATTTGCAGTTTTTTATTGCTTAAAAACGCTTCCCAGCGCCTGCTGTACACGTTTTCTATTTTGACTCATAACTTCAAAAAGGATGCTTTCCCACTAAAATCTCTGGCTATTTAGAGTAGAACTCTGCCCTTTATACTAGTTACAGGCAGTTTTTTTGCATCCAAAAGCTTTGGTTGGAGTTTTACACACATTTGCAGTTTTTTATTGCTTAAAAACGCTTCCCAGCGCCTGCTGTACACGTTTTCTATTTTGACTCATAACTTCAAAAAGGATGCTTTCCCACTAAAATCTCTGGCTATTTAGAGTAGAACTCTGCCCTTTATACTAGTTACAGGCAGTTTTTTTCATCCAAAAGCTTTGGTTGGAGTTTTACACACATTTGCAGTTTTTTATTGCTTAAAAACGCTTCCCAGCGCCTGCTGTACACGTTTTCTATTTTGACTCATAACTTCAAAAAGGATGCTTTCCCACTAAAATCTCTGGCTATTTAGAGTAGAACTCTGCCCTTTATACTAGTTACAGGCAGTTTTTTTGCATCCAAAAGCTTTGGTTGGAGTTTTACACACATTTGCAGTTTTTTATTGCTTAAAAACGCTTCCCAGCGCCTGCTGTACACGTTTTCTATTTTGACTCATAACTTCAAAAAGGATGCTTTCCCACTAAAATCTCTGGCTATTTAGAGTAGAACTCTGCCCTTTATACTAGTTACAGGCAGTTTTTTTGCATCCAAAAGCTTTGGTTGGAGTTTTACACACATTTGCAGTTTTTTATTGCTTAAAAACGCTTCCCAGCGCCTGGCTGTACACGTTTTTCTATTTTGACTCATAACTTCAAAAAGGATGCTTTCCCACTAAAATCTCTGGCTATTTAGAGTAGAACTCTGCCCTTTATACTAGTTACAGGCAGTTTTTTTGCATCCAAAAGCTTTGGTTGGAGTTTTACACACATTTGCAGTTTTTTATTGCTTAAAAACGCTTCCCAGCGCCTGCTGTACACGTTTTTCTATTTTGACTCATAACTTCAAAAAGGATGCTTTCCCACTAAAATCTCTGGCTATTTAGAGTAGAACTCTGCCCTTTATACTAGTTACAGGCAGTTTTTTTGCATCCAAAAGCTTTGGTTGGAGTTTTACACACATTTGCAGTTTTTTATTGCTTAAAAACGCTTCCCAGCGCCTTGCTGTACACGTTTTTTTATTTTGACTCATAACTTCAAAAAGGATGCTTTCCCACTAAAATCTCTGGCTATTTAGAGTAGAACTCTGCCCTTTATACTAGTTACAGGCAGTTTTTTTGCATCCAAAAGCTTTGGTTGGAGTTTTACACACATTTGCAGTTTTTTATTGCTTAAAAACGCTTCCCAGCGCCTGCTGTACACGTTTTTCTATTTTGACTCATAACTTCAAAAAGGATGCTTTCCCACTAAAATCTCTGGCTATTTAGAGTAGAACTCTGCCCTTTATACTAGTTACAGGCAGTTTTTTTGCATCCAAAAGCTTTGGTTGGAGTTTTACACACATTTGCAGTTTTTTATTGCTTAAAAACGCTTCCCAGCGCCTGCTGTACACGTTTTCTATTTTGACTCATAACTTCAAAAAGGATGCTTTCCCACTAAAATCTCTGGCTATTTAGAGTAGAACTCTGCCCTTTATACTAGTTACAGGCAGTTTTTTTCATCCAAAAGCTTTGGTTGGAGTTTTACACACATTTGCAGTTTTTTATTGCTTAAAAACGCTTCCCAGCGCCTTGCTGTACACGTTTTTTATTTTGACTCATAACTTCAAAAAGGATGCTTTCCCACTAAAATCTCTGGCTATTTAGAGTAGAACTCTGCCCTTTATACTAGTTACAGGCAGTTTTTTTGCATCCAAAAGCTTTGGTTGGAGTTTTACACACATTTGCAGTTTTTTATTGCTTAAAAACGCTTCCCAGCGCCTGCTGTACACGTTTTTCTATTTTGACTCATAACTTCAAAAAGGATGCTTTCCCACTAAAATCTCTGGCTATTTAGAGTAGAACTCTGCCCTTTATACTAGTTACAGGCAGTTTTTTTGCATCCAAAAGCTTTGGTTGGAGTTTTACACACATTTGCAGTTTTTTATTGCTTAAAAACGCTTCCCAGCGCCTGCTGTACACGTTTTCTATTTTGACTCATAACTTCAAAAAGGATGCTTTCCCACTAAAATCTCTGGCTATTTAGAGTAGAACTCTGCCCTTTATACTAGTTACAGGCAGTTTTTTTCATCCAAAAGCTTTGGTTGGAGTTTTACACACATTTGCAGTTTTTTATTGCTTAAAAACGCTTCCCAGCGCCTGCTGTACACGTTTTTTTATTTTGACTCATAACTTCAAAAAGGATGCTTTCCCACTAAAATCTCTGGCTATTTAGAGTAGAACTCTGCCCTTTATACTAGTTACAGGCAGTTTTTTGCATCCAAAAGCTTTGGTTGGAGTTTTACACACATTTGCAGTTTTTTATTGCTTAAAAACGCTTCCCAGCGCCTGCTGTACACGTTTTTCTATTTTGACTCATAACTTCAAAAAGGATGCTTTCCCACTAAAATCTCTGGCTATTTAGAGTAGAACTCTGCCCTTTATACTAGTTACAGGCAGTTTTTTGCATCCAAAAGCTTTGGTTGGAGTTTTACACACATTTGCAGTTTTTTATTGCTTAAAAACGCTTCCCAGCGCCTGGCTGTACACGTTTTTCTATTTTGACTCATAACTTCAAAAAGGATGCTTTCCCACTAAAATCTCTGGCTATTTAGAGTAGAACTCTGCCCTTTATACTAGTTACAGGCAGTTTTTTTCATCCAAAAGCTTTGGTTGGAGTTTTACACACATTTGCAGTTTTTTATTGCTTAAAAACGCTTCCCAGCGCCTTGCTGTACACTTTTTTATTTTGACTCATAACTTCAAAAAGGATGCTTTCCCACTAAAATCTCTGGCTATTTAGAGTAGAACTCTGCCCTTTATACTAGTTACAGGCAGTTTTTTTCATCCAAAAGCTTTGGTTGGAGTTTTACACACATTTGCAGTTTTTTATTGCTTAAAAACGCTTCCCAGCGCCTGCTGTACACGTTTTCTATTTTGACTCATAACTTCAAAAAGGATGCTTTCCCACTAAAATCTCTGGCTATTTAGAGTAGAACTCTGCCCTTTATACTAGTTACAGGCAGTTTTTTTCATCCAAAAGCTTTGGTTGGAGTTTTACACACATTTGCAGTTTTTTATTGCTTAAAAACGCTTCCCAGCGCCTGCTGTACACGTTTTTCTATTTTGACTCATAACTTCAAAAAGGATGCTTTCCCACTAAAATCTCTGGCTATTTAGAGTAGAACTCTGCCCTTTATACTAGTTACAGGCAGTTTTTTTGCATCCAAAAGCTTTGGTTGGAGTTTTACACACATTTGCAGTTTTTTATTGCTTAAAAACGCTTCCCAGCGCCTGCTGTACACTTTTTTTTATTTTGACTCATAACTTCAAAAAGGATGCTTTCCCACTAAAATCTCTGGCTATTTAGAGTAGAACTCTGCCCTTTATACTAGTTACAGGCAGTTTTTTCATCCAAAAGCTTTGGTTGGAGTTTTACACACATTTGCAGTTTTTTATTGCTTAAAAACGCTTCCCAGCGCCTGGCTGTACACGTTTTCTATTTTGACTCATAACTTCAAAAAGGATGCTTTCCCACTAAAATCTCTGGCTATTTAGAGTAGAACTCTGCCCTTTATACTAGTTACAGGCAGTTTTTTTGCATCCAAAAGCTTTGGTTGGAGTTTTACACACATTTGCAGTTTTTTATTGCTTAAAAACGCTTCCCAGCGCCTGCTGTACACGTTTTCTATTTTGACTCATAACTTCAAAAAGGATGCTTTCCCACTAAAATCTCTGGCTATTTAGAGTAGAACTCTGCCCTTTATACTAGTTACAGGCAGTTTTTTCATCCAAAAGCTTTGGTTGGAGTTTTACACACATTTGCAGTTTTTATTGCTTAAAAACGCTTCCCAGCGCCTTGCTGTACACTTTTTCTATTTTGACTCATAACTTCACAAAAGGATGCTTTCCCACTAAAATTCTCTGGCTATTTAGAGTAGAACTCTGCCCTTTATACTAGTTACAGGCAGTTTTTTGCATCCAAAAGCTTTGGTTGGAGTTTTACACACATTTGCAGTTTTTTATTGCTTAAAAACGCTTCCCAGCGCCTGCTGTACACTTTTTCTATTTTGACTCATAACTTCAAAAAGGATGCTTTCCCACTAAAATCTCTGGCTATTTAGAGTAGAACTCTGCCCTTTATACTAGTTACAGGCAGTTTTTTTGCATCCAAAAGCTTTGGTTGGAGTTTTACACACATTTGCAGTTTTTTATTGCTTAAAAACGCTTCCCAGCGCCTGGCTGTACACGTTTTTTATTTTGACTCATAACTTCAAAAAGGATGCTTTCCCACTAAAATCTCTGGCTATTTAGAGTAGAACTCTGCCCTTTATACTAGTTACAGGCAGTTTTTTTGCATCCAAAAGCTTTGGTTGGAGTTTTACACACATTTGCAGTTTTTTATTGCTTAAAAACGCTTCCCAGCGCCTGCTGTACACGTTTTCTATTTTGACTCATAACTTCAAAAAGGATGCTTTCCCACTAAAATCTCTGGCTATTTAGAGTAGAACTCTGCCCTTTATACTAGTTACAGGCAGTTTTTTTCATCCAAAAGCTTTGGTTGGAGTTTTACACACATTTGCAGTTTTTTATTGCTTAAAAACGCTTCCCAGCGCCTGCTGTACACGTTTTTTATTTTGACTCATAACTTCAAAAAGGATGCTTTCCCACTAAAATCTCTGGCTATTTAGAGTAGAACTCTGCCCTTTATACTAGTTACAGGCAGTTTTTTTGCATCCAAAACGCTTTGGTTGGAGTTTTAGTCAACCATTTGCCAGTTTTTTAATTGCCTTCCAAACTGCTTCCCAGCTCCTCTGCTAGTACACCTTTTAATTTTGACTACATAACTTCACAAGGATGCTTCCCAGTAAATCTCCTTTGGCTTATTTCGAGTCTAACTCTCCCCTTATACTAGTTACAGGCAGTTTTTTGCATCCAAAAGCTTTGGTTGGAGTTTTACACACATTTGCGTTTTTTATTGCTTAAAAAGCTTCCCAGCGCCTGCTGTACACGCTTTTCTATTTGACTCATAACTTCACAAAGGATGCTTTCCCAGTAAAATTCCTGGATATTTAGAGTAGAACTCTACCCTTTATACTAGTTACAGGCAGTTTTTTGCATCCAAAAGCTTTGGTTGGAGTTTTACACACATTTGCAGTTTTTTATTGCTTAAAAACGCTTCCCAGCGCCTGCTGTACACGTTTTCGATTTTGACTCATAACTTCAAAAAGGATGCTTTCCCACTAAAATCTCTGGCTATTTAGAGTAGAACTCTGCCCTTTATACTAGTTACAGGCAGTTTTTTTTAAATCCAAAAGCTTTGGTTGGAGTTTTACACACATTTGCAGTTTTTTATTGCTTAAAAACGCTTCCAAGCCCCTGGCTGTACACTTTTTTTTGTTTTGACTCATAACTTCAAAAAGGATGCTTTCCCACTAAAATCTCTGGCTATTTAGAGTAAAACTCTGCCCTTTATACTAGTTACAGGCAGTTTTTTTCATCCAAAAGCTTTGGTTGGAGTTTTACACACATTTGCAGTTTTTATTGCTTAAAAACGCTTCCCAGCGCCTTGGCTGTACACGTTTTCTATTTTGACTCATAACTTCAAAAAGGATGCTTTCCCAGTAAAATCTCTGGCTATTTAGAGTAGAACTCTGCCCTTTATACTAGTTACAGGCAGTTTTTTGCATCCAAAAGCTTTGTTTGGAGTTTTCCACACATTTGCAGTTTTTTATGGCTTAAAAACGCTTGACCAGCGCCTGCTGTACACGTTTTCTATTTTGACTCATAACTTCAAAAAGGATGCTTTCCCACTAAAATCTCTGGCTATTTAGAGTAGAACTCTGCCCTTTATACTAGTTACAGGCAGTTTTTTTAATCCAAAAGCTTTGGTTGGAGTTTTACACACATTTGCAGTTTTTATTGCTTAAAAATGCTTCCCAGCTCCTCTGGCTGTACACTTTTTTTATTTGACTCATAACTTCAAAAAGGATGCTTTCCCACGTAAAATCTCTGGCTATTTAGAGTAGAACTCTGCCCTTTATACTAGTTACAGGCAGTTTTTTGCATCCAAAGCTTTGGTTGGAGTTTTACACACATTTGCAGTTTTTTATTGCTTAAAAACGCTTCCCAGCGCCTGCTGTACACGTTTTCTATTTTGACTCATAACTTCAAAAAGGATGCTTTCCCAATAAAATCTCTGGCTATTTAGAGTAGAACTCTGCCCTTTATACTAGTTACAGGCAGTTTTTTAATCCAAAAGCTTTGGTTGGAGTTTTACACATATTTGCAGTTTTTTATTGCTTAAAAACGCTTCCCAGCGCCTGGCTGTACACTTTTTTATTTTGACTCATAACTTCAAAAAGGATGCTTTCCCACTAAAATCTCTGGCTATTTAGAGTAGAACTCTGCCCTTTATACTAGTTACAGGCAGTTTTTTCATCCAAAAGCTTTGGTTAGAGTTTTACACACATTTGCAGTTTTTTATTGCTTAAAAACGCTTCCCAGCGCCTTGGCTGTACACGTTTTCTATTTTGACTCATAACTTCAAAAAGGATGCTTTCCCAGTAAAATCTCTGGCTATTTAGAGTAGAACTCTGCCCTTTATACTAGTTACAGGCAGTTTTTTTCATCCAAAAGCTTTGGTTGGAGTTTTACACACATTTGCAGTTTTTTATTGCTTAAAAAACGCTTCCCAGCGCCTTGGCTGTACACTTTTTTTATTTTGACTCATAACTTCAAAAAGGATGCTTTCCCAGTAAAATCTCTGGCTATTTAGAGTCGAACTCTGCCCTTTATACTAGTTACAGGCAGTTTTTTTCATCCAAAAGCTTTGGTTGGAGTTTTACACACATTTGCAGTTTTAATTGCTTAAAAATGCTTCCCAGCTCCCTCTGCTGGACACTTTTTTTATTGTAATTCATAACTTCACAAAGGATGCTTTCCCAGTAAATTCTCTTGATTTTTAGAGTAGAACTCTACCCTTTATACTAGTTACAGGCAGTGGTTTGAATTCCAAAGCTTTGGTTGTAGTTTTACACACATTTGCAGTTTTTTATTGCTTAAAAACGCTTCCCAGCGCCTGCTGTACACGTTTTCTATTTTGACTCATAACTTCAAAAAGGATGCTTTCCCACTAAAATCTCTGGCTATTTAGAGTAGAACTCTGCCCTTTATACTAGTTACAGGCAGTTTTTTTCATCCAAAAGCTTTGGTTGGAGTTTTACACACATTTGCAGTTTTTTATTGCTTAAAAACGCTTCCCAGCGCCTTGGCTGTACACTTTTTTTATTTTGACCTCATAACTTCAAAAAGGATGCTTTCCCAGTAAAATCTCTGGCTATTTAGAGTAGAACTCTGCCCTTTATACTAGTTACAGGCAGTTTTTTTAATCCAAAAGCTTTGGTTGGAGTTTTACACACATTTGCAGTTTTTTATTGCTTAAAAACGCTTCCCAGCGCCTTGGCTGTACACTTTTTCTATTTTGACTCATAACTTCAAAAAGGATGCTTTCCCAGTAAAATCTCTGGCTATTTAGAGTAGAACTCTGCCCTTTATACTAGTTACAGGCAGTTGTTTGAATTCCAAAGCTTTGGTTGGAGTTTTACACACATTTGCAGTTTTTTATTGCTTAAAAACGCTTCCCAGCGCCTTGGCTGTTCACGTTTTCTATTTTGACTCATAACTTCAAAAATGATGCTTTCCCAGTAAAATCTCTGGCTATTTAGAGTAGAACTCTGCCCTTTATACTAGTTACAGGCAGTTTTTTTAATCTCAAAAGCTTTGGTTGGAGTTTTACACACATTTGCAGTTTTTTATTGCTTAAAAACGCTTCCCAGCGCCTTGGCTGTACACTTTTTTTATTTTGACTCATAACTTCAAAAAGGATGCTTTCCCAGTAAAATCTCTGGCTATTTAGAGTAGAACTCTGCCCTTTATACTAGTTACAGGCAGTTTTTTGCATCCAAAAGCTTTGGTTGGAGTTTTACACACATTTGCAGTTTTTTATTGCTTAAAAACGCTTCCCAGCGCCTGGCTGTACACTTTTTTTTATTTTGACTCATAACTTCAAAAAGGATGCTTTCCCACTAAAATCTCTGGCTATTTAGAGTAGAACTCTGCCCTTTATACTAGTTACAGGCAGTTTTTTGCATCCAAAAGCTTTGGTTGGAGTTTTACACACATTTGCAGTTTTTTATTGCTTAAAAACGCTTCCCAGCGCCTGCTGTACACGTTTTCTATTTTGACTCATAACTTCAAAAAGGATGCTTTCCCAGTAAAATCTCTGGCTATTTAGAGTAGAACTCTGCCCTTTATACTAGTTACAGGCAGTTTTTTTAATCCAAAAGCTTTGGTTGGAGTTTTATTCACATTTGCAGTTTTTTATTGCTTAAAAACGCTTCCCAGCGCCTTGGCTGTACACTTTTTTTATTTTGACTCATAACTTCAAAAAGGATGCTTTCCCAGTAAAATCTCTGGCTATTTAGAGTAGAACTCTGCCCTTTATACTAGTTACAGGCAGTTTTTTGCATCCAAAAGCTTTGGTTGGAGTTTTACACACATTTGCAGTTTTTTATTGCTTAAAAACGCTTCCCAGCGCCTGCTGTACACGTTTTCTATTTTGACTCATAACTTCAAAAAGGATGCTTTCCCAGTAAAATCTCTGGCTATTTAGAGTAGAACTCTGCCCTTTATACTAGTTACAGGCAGTTTTTTTCATCCAAAAGCTTTGGTTGGAGTTTTACACACATTTGCAGTTTTTTATTGCTTAAAAACGCTTCCCAGCGCCTGCTGTACACGTTTTCTATTTTGACTCATAACTTCAAAAAGGATGCTTTCCCAGTAAAATCTCTGGCTATTTAGAGTAGAACTCTGCCCTTTATACTAGTTACAGGCAGTTTTTTTAATCCAAAAGCTTTGGTTGGAGTTTTACACACATTTGCAGTTTTTTATTGCTTAAAAACGCTTCCCAGCGCCTTGGCTGTACACTTTTTTTATTTTGACTCATAACTTCAAAAAGGATGCTTTCCCAGTAAAATCTCTGGCTATTTAGAGTAGAACTCTGCCCTTTATACTAGTTACAGGCAGTTTTTTGCATCCAAAAGCTTTGGTTGGAGTTTTACACACATTTGCAGTTTTTTATTGCTTAAAAACGCTTCCCAGCGCCTTGGCTGTACACTTTTTTATTTTGACTCATAACTTCAAAAAGGATGCTTTCCCAGTAAAATCTCTGGCTATTTAGAGTAGAACTCTGCCCTTTATACTAGTTACAGGCAGTTTTTTTCATCCAAAAGCTTTGGTTGGAGTTTTACACACATTTGCAGTTTTTTATTGCTTAAAAACGCTTCCCAGCGCCTGCTGTACACGTTTTCTATTTTGACTCATAACTTCAAAAAGGATGCTTTCCCAGTAAAATCTCTGGCTATTTAGAGTAGAACTCTGCCCTTTATACTAGTTACAGGCAGTTTTTTTCATCCAAAAGCTTTGGTTGGAGTTTTACACACATTTGCAGTTTTTTATTGCTTAAAAACGCTTCCCAGCGCCTGCTGTACACGTTTTTCTATTTTGACTCATAACTTCAAAAAGGATGCTTTCCCAGTAAAATCTCTGGCTATTTAGAGTAGAACTCTGCCCTTTATACTAGTTACAGGCAGTTTTTTTCATCCAAAAGCTTTGGTTGGAGTTTTACACACATTTGCAGTTTTTTATTGCTGAAAAACGCTTCCCAGCGCCTGCTGTACACGTTTTCTAGTTTTGACTCATAACTTCAAAAAGGATGCTTTCCCAGTAAAATCTCTGGCTATTTAGAGTAGAACTCTGCCCTTTATACTAGTTACAGGCAGTTCTTTGCATCCAAAAGCTTTGGTTGGAGTTTTACACACATTTGCAGTTTTTTATTGCTTAAAAACGCTTCCCAGCGCCTGCTGTACACGTTTTCTATTTTGACTCATAACTTCAAAAAGGATGCTTTCCCAGTAAAATCTCTGGCTATTTAGAGTAGAACTCTGCCCTTTATACTAGTTACAGGCAGTTTTTTGCATCCAAAAGCTTTGGTTGGAGTTTTACACACATTTGCAGTTTTTTATTGCTTAAAAACGCTTCCCAGCGCCTGCTGTACACTTTTTTTATTTTGACTCATAACTTCAAAAAGGATGCTTTCCCAGTAAAATCTCTGGCTATTTAGAGTAGAACTCTGCCCTTTATATTAGTTACAGGCAGTTTTTTTCATCCAAAAGCTTTGGTTGGAGTTTTACACACTTTTGCAGTTTTTTATTGCTGAAAAACGCTTCCCAGCGCCTGCTGTACACGTTTTCTATTTTGACTCATAACTTCAAAAAGGATGCTTTCCCAGTAAAATCTCTGGCTATTTAGAGTAGAACTCTGCCCTTTATATTAGTTACAGGCAGTTTTTTTCATCCAAAAGCTTTGGTTGGAGTTTTACACACATTTGCAGTTTTTTATTGCTGAAAAACGCTTCCCAGCGCCTGCTGTACACGTTTTCTATTTTGACTCATAACTTCAAAAAGGATGCTTTCCCAGTAAAATCTCTGGCTATTTAGAGTAGAACTCTGCCCTTTATACTAGTTACAGGCAGTTTTTTGCATCCAAAAGCTTTGGTTGGAGTTTTACACACATTTGCAGTTTTTTATTGCTTAAAAACGCTTCCCAGCGCCTGCTGTACACGTTTTCTATTTTGACTCATAACTTCAAAAAGGATGCTTTCCCACTAAAATCTCTGGCTATTTAGAGTAGAACTCTGCCCTTTATACTAGTTACAGGCAGTTTTTTGCATCCAAAAGCTTTGGTTGGAGTTTTACACACATTTGCAGTTTTTTATTGCTTAAAAACGCTTCCCAGCGCCTTGCTGTACACGTTTTTTTATTTTGACTCATAACTTCAAAAAGGATGCTTTCCCACTAAAATCTCTGGCTATTTAGAGTAGAACTCTGCCCTTTATACTAGTTACAGGCAGTTTTTTGCATCCAAAAGCTTTGGTTGGAGTTTTACACACATTTGCAGTTTTTTATTGCTTAAAAACGCTTCCCAGCGCCTTGGCTGTACACTTTTTTTATTTTGACTCTTAACTTCAAAAAGGATGCTTTCCCACTAAAATCTCTGGCTATTTAGAGTAGAACTCTGCCCTTTATACTAGTTAAAGGCAGTTTTCTGCATCCCAAAGCTTTGGTTGGAGTTTTACACACATTTCCAGTTTTTATTGCTTAAAAATGCTTCCCAGCCCCCTCTGCTGGACACTTTTTTTATAGTAACTCATTACTTCACAAAGAATGCTTTCCCAGTAAAGTCTCTTGAATTTTGGAGTAAAACTCTCCCCGTGATACTAGTTACAGGCAGTGGTTTGAATCCCAAAGCGTTGGTTGGAGTTTTACAAACATTTGCAGTTTTTGTTGCTGAAAAATGCTTCCCAGCGCCTGCTGTACACTTTTTTTATTTTGACTCATAACTTCACAAAGGATGCTTTCCAAGTAAATTCTCTTGCATTTTCAAGTAAAACTCTCCCCTTTATACTAGTTACAGGCAGTGGTTTGAATCCCAAAGCTTTGGTTGGAGTGTTACACACATTCGCTGTTTTTATTGCTTAAAAATGCTTCCCAGCTCCCTCTGCTGTACACTTTTTTTTATTGTAACTCATAAAATCACAAAGGATGCTTTCCCAGTAAATTTTCTTGCATTTTCGAGTAAAACTCTCCCCTTTATACTCGTTACAGGCAGTGGTTTGAATCCCAAAGCTTTGGTTGGAGTTTTACAAACATTAAAAGTTTTTATTGCTTAAAAATGCTTCCCAGCGCCTGCTGTTCACTTTTTTTATTTTGACTCATAACTTCACAAAGGATGCTTTCCCTGTAAATTCTCTTGCTTTTTAGAGTAAAACTCTCCCCTTTATACTAGTTACAGACAGTGGTTTGAATCCCAAAGCTTTGGTTGGAGTTTTACAAACATTTGCTGTTTTGTTTGCTTAAAAATGCTTCCCAGCTCCCTCTTTTGTACACTCTTTTTATTGTAACTCATAACTTCACAAAGGATGCTTTCCCAGTAAATTCTCTTGCTTTTTAGAGTAAAACTCTCCCCTTTATACTAGTTACAGGCAGTGGTTTGAATCCCAAAGCTTTGGTTGGAGTTTTACACACATTAGCAGTTTTTATTGCTTAAAAATGCTTCCCACCTCCCTCTGCTGTACACTTTTTTTATTGTAACTCATAACTTCCCAAAGGATGCTTTCCCAGAAAATTCTCTTGCTTTTTAGAGGAAAACTCTCCCCTTTACACTAGTTACAGGCAGTTGTTTGAATCCCAAAGCTTTGGTTGGAGTTTTACACACATTTGCTGTTTTTATTGCTTAAAAATGCTTCCCAGCACCGACTGTACAAATTTTTTATTTTGACTCAAAACTTCACAAAGGATGATTTCCAAGTAAATTCTCTTGCATTTTAGAGTGAAACTCTCCCCTTTACACTAGTTACAGGCAGTGGTTTGAATCCCAAAGCTTTGGTTGAAGTTTTACACACATTTGCAGTTTTTATTGCTGAAAAATGCTTCCCAGCGCCTGCTGTACACTTTTTTTATTTGACTCATAACTTCACAAAGGATGCTTTCCCAGTACATTCTCTTGCTTTTTAGAGTAAAACTCTCCCCTTTATACTAGTTACAGGCAGTGGTTTGAATCCCAAAGCTTTGGTTGGACTTCTACAAACATTTGCAGTTTTTCTTGCTTACAAATGTTTCCCAGCGCCTGCTGTTCACTTTTTTTATTTTGACTCATAACTTCACAAAGGATGCTTTCCAAGTAAATTCTCTTGCTTTGTCGAGTATAACTCTCCTCTTCATACTAGTTACAAGCAGTGGTTTGAATCCCAAAGCTTTGGTTGGAGTTTTACACACATTTTTCGTTTTTATTGCTTAAAAATGCTTCCCAGCTCCCTCTGCTGTACACGTTTTTTTATTGTAACTCATAACTTCACAAAGGATGCTTTCCAAGTAAATTCTCTTGCTTTGTCGAGTATAACTCTCCCCTTTATACTAGTTACAGGCAGTGGTTTGAATCCCAAAGCTTTGGTTGGAGTTTTACACACATTTGCAGTTTTTATTGCTTAAAAATGCTTCCCAGCGCCTGCGGTACACTTTTTTTATTTTCACTCATAACTTCACAAAGGATGCTTTCCAAGTAAAGTCTCTTGCATTTTAGAGTAAATCTCGCCCCTTTATACTAGTTAGAGGCAGTGGTTTGAATCCCAAAGCTTTGGTTGGAGTTTTACAAACATTTGCAGTTTTTATTGCTTAAAAATGCTTCCCAGCATCCTCTGCTGCACACTTTTTTTATTGTAACTCATAACTTTACAAAGGATGCTTTCCCAGTGAATTCTCTTGCATTTTGGAGAAAAACTCTCCCCTTTATACTAGTTACAGGTAGTGGTTTGAATCCCAAAACTTTAGTTGGAGTTTTACAAACATTTGCAGTTTTTATTGCTTAAAAATGCTTCCCAGTGCCTGCTGTACACATTTTTTATTTTGACTCATAACTTCACGAAGGATGATTTCCAATTAAATTCTTTTGCATTTTAGAGTAAAACTCTCCCCTTTATACTAGTTACAGGCAGTGGTCTGAATCCCAAAGCTTTGGTTGGAGTTTTACACACATTTGCAGTTTTTATTGCTTAAAAATGCTTCCAAGCTCCCTCTGCTGTGCACTTTTTTTATTGCGACTCATAACTTCCCAAAGGATGCTTTCCCAGTAAATTCTGTTGCTTTTTAGAGTAAAACTCTCCCGTTTATAGTAGTTGCAGGTTGTGGTTTGTATACCAAAGCTTTGGTTGGAGTTTTACACACATTTACAGTTCTTATTGCTTACAAATTCTTCCGAGCGCCTGCTGTAAACTTTTTTTATTTTGACTCATAACTTCCCAAAGGATGCTTTCCCAGTAAATTATCATGCTTTTTATAGTAAAACTCTCCCCTTTATACTAGTTCCAGGTTGTGGTTTGTGAGTTTTCCACACATTTGCAGTTTTTATCGCTTAAAAATGCTTCCCAGCGCCTGCTGTACACTTTTTTTAATTTTGACTCATAACTTCACAAAGTATGCTTTCCAAGTAAATTCTCTTGCATTTTAGAGTAAAACCCTCCCCTTTATACTAGCAACAGGCAGTGGTTTGAATCCCAAAGCTTTGGTTGGAGTTTTACACACATTTGCTGTTTTTATGACTTAAAAATGCTCCCCAGCTCCCTCTGCTGTCCACTTTTTTTTATTGTAACTCATAACTTCACAAAGATGCTTTCCCAGTAAATTCTCTTGCTTTTTTGAGTAAAACTCTCCCCTTTATACTAGTTCCAGGCAGTGGTTTGAATCCCAAAGCTTTGGTTGGAGTTTTACAAACATTTGCAGTTTTTATTGCTGAAACTTTTTAATTTTGACTCATAACTTCACAAAGGATGCTTTCCAAGTAGATTCTCTTGTATTTTAGAGTAAAACTCTCCCCTCTATACTAGTTACAGGCAGTGGTTTGAATCCCTAAGCTTTGGTTGGAGTTTTACACACATTTGCAGGTTTTATTGCTTAGAAATGCTCCCCAGCTCCCTCTGCTGTACACTTTGTTTATTGAAACTCATAACTTCACAAAGGATGCTTTCCCAGTACATTCTCTTGCTTTTTAGAGTAAAACTCTCCCCTTTATACTAGTTACAGGCAGTGGTTTGAATCCCAAAGCTTTGGTTGGACTTTTACAAACATTTGCAGTTTTTATTGCTTAAAAATGCTTCCCAGCGCCTGCTGTACACTTTTTTTTATTTTTACTCATAACTTCACAAAGGATGCTTTCGAAGTAAATTCTTTTGCATTTAAGAGTAAAACTCTCCCCTTTATACTAGTTACAGGCAGTGGTTTGAATCCCAAAGCTTTGGTTGGAGTTTTCCAAACATTTGCAGTTTTTATTGCTGAAACGTTTTCATTTTGACTAATAACTTCACAAAGGATGCTTTCCTAGTAGATTCTCTTGCATTTTAGAGTAAAACTCTCCCCTTTATACTAGTTACAGGCAGTGGTTTGAATCCCAAAGCTTTGGTTGGAGTTTTACACACATTTGCAGTTTTTATTGCTTAAAAATGCTCCCCAGCTCCCTCTGCTGTACACTTTGTTTATTGAAACTCATACCTTCACAAAGGATGCTTTCCCAGTACATTCTATTGCTTTTTAGAGTAAAACTCTCCCCTTTATACTAGCTACAGGCAGTGGTTTGAATCCCAAAGCTTTGGTTGGACTTTTACAAACATTTGCAGTTTTTATTGCTTAAAAATGCTTCCCAGCATCCTCTGCTGCACACTTTTTTTATTGTAACTCATAACTTTACAAAGAATGCTTTCCCAGTGAATTCTCTTGCATTTTGGAGAAAAACTCTCCCCTTTATACTAGTTACAGGTAGTGGTTTGAATCCCAAAACTTTAGTTGGAGTTTTACAAACATTTGCAGTTTTTATTGCTTAAAAATGCTTCCCAGTGCCTGCTGTACACATTTTTTATTTTGACTCATAACTTCACGAAGGATGATTTCCAATTAAATTCTTTTGCATTTTAGAGTAAAACTCTCCCCTTTATACTAGTTACAGGCAGTGGTCTGAATCCCAAAGCTTTGGTTGGAGTTTTACACACATTTGCAGTTTTTATTGCTTAAAAATGCTTCCAAGCTCCCTCTGCTGTGCACTTTTTTTATTGCGACTCATAACTTCCCAAAGGATGCTTTCCCAGTAAATTCTGTTGCTTTTTAGAGTAAAACTCTCCCGTTTATAGTAGTTGCAGGTTGTGGTTTGTATACCAAAGCTTTGGTTGGAGTTTTACACACATTTACAGTTCTTATTGCTTACAAATTCTTCCGAGCGCCTGCTGTAAACTTTTTTTATTTTGACTCATAACTTCCCAAAGGATGCTTTCCCAGTAAATTATCATGCTTTTTATAGTAAAACTCTCCCCTTTATACTAGTTCCAGGTTGTGGTTTGTGAGTTTTCCACACATTTGCAGTTTTTATCGCTTAAAAATGCTTCCCAGCGCCTGCTGTACACTTTTTTTAATTTTGACTCATAACTTCACAAAGTATGCTTTCCAAGCAAATTCTCTTGCATTTTAGAGTAAAACCCTCCCCTTTATACTAGCAACAGGCAGTGGTTTGAATCCCAAAGCTTTGGTTGGAGTTTTACACACATTTGCTGTTTTTATGACTTAAAAATGCTCCCCAGCTCCCTCTGCTGTCCACTTTTTTTTATTGTAACTCATAACTTCACAAAGATGCTTTCCCAGTAAATTCTCTTGCTTTTTTGAGTAAAACTCTCCCCTTTATACTAGTTCCAGGCAGTGGTTTGAATCCCAAAGCTTTGGTTGGAGTTTTACAAACATTTGCAGTTTTTATTGCTGAAACTTTTTAATTTTGACTCATAACTTCACAAAGGATGCTTTCCAAGTAGATTCTCTTGTATTTTAGAGTAAAACTCTCCCCTCTATACTAGTTACAGGCAGTGGTTTGAATCCCTAAGCTTTGGTTGGAGTTTTACACACATTTGCAGGTTTTATTGCTTAGAAATGCTCCCCAGCTCCCTCTGCTGTACACTTTGTTTATTGAAACTCATAACTTCACAAAGGATGCTTTCCCAGTACATTCTCTTGCTTTTTAGAGTAAAACTCTCCCCTTTATACTAGTTACAGGCAGTGGTTTGAATCCCAAAGCTTTGGTTGGACTTTTACAAACATTTGCAGTTTTTATTGCTTAAAAATGCTTCCCAGCGCCTGCTGTACACTTTTTTTTATTTTTACTCATAACTTCACAAAGGATGCTTTCGAAGTAAATTCTTTTGCATTTAAGAGTAAAACTCTCCCCTTTATACTAGTTACAGGCAGTGGTTTGAATCCCAAAGCTTTGGTTGGAGTTTTCCAAACATTTGCAGTTTTTATTGCTGAAACGTTTTCATTTTGACTAATAACTTCACAAAGGATGCTTTCCTAGTAGATTCTCTTGCATTTTAGAGTAAAACTCTCCCCTTTATACTAGTTACAGGCAGTGGTTTGAATCCCAAAGCTTTGGTTGGAGTTTTACACACATTTGCAGTTTTTATTGCTTAAAAATGCTCCCCAGCTCCCTCTGCTGTACACTTTGTTTATTGAAACTCATACCTTCACAAAGGATGCTTTCCCAGTACATTCTATTGCTTTTTAGAGTAAAACTCTCCCCTTTATACTAGCTACAGGCAGTGGTTTGAATCCCAAAGCTTTGGTTGGACTTTTACAAACATTTGCAGTTTTTATTGCTTAAAAATGCTTCCCAGCGCCTGCTGTACACTTTTTTTATTTTTACTCATAACTTCACAAAGGATGCTTTCCAAGTAAATTCTCTTGCATTTAAGAGTAAAACTCTCCCCTTTATACTAGTTACAGGCAGTGGTTTGAATCCCAAAGCTTTGGTTGGAGTTTTACACATATTTGCAGTTTTTATTGCTTAAAAATGCTCCCCAGCTCCCTCTGCTGTACACTTTTTTTATTGAAACTCATAACTTCACAAAGTATGCTTTCCAAGTAAATTCTCTTGCATTTTAGAGTAAAACTCTCCCCTTTATACTAGTTACAGGCAGTGGTTTGAATCCCAAAGCTTTGGTTGGAATTTTACACACATTTGCTGTTTTTATTGCTTAAAAATGCTTCCCAGCGCCTGCTGTACACTTTTTTTAATTTTGACTCATAACTTCACAAAGGATGCTTTACAAGTAAATTCTCTTGCATTTTAGAGTAAAACCCTCACCTTTATACTAGCAACAGGCAGTGGTTTGAATCACAAAGCTTTGGTTGGAGTTTAACAAACATTTGCTGTTTTTATTGCTTAAAAATGCTCCCCAGCTCCCTCTGCTGTACATTTTTTTATTGAAACTCATAACTTCACAAAGTATGCTTTCCAAGTAACTTCTCTTGCATTTTAGAGTAAAACTCTCCCCTTTTTACTAGTTACAGGCAGTGGTTTGAATCCCAAAGCTTTGGTTGGAATTTTACACACATTTGCTGTTTTTATTGCTTAAAAATGCTTCCCAGCGCCTGCTGTACACTTTTTTTATTTGACTCATAACTTCACAAAGGATGCTTTCCCAGTACATTCTCTTGCTTTTTAGAGTAAAACTCTCCCCTTTATACTAGTTACAGGCAGTGGTTTGAATCCCAAAGCTTTGGTTGGACTTCTACAAACATTTGCAGTTTTTCTTGCTTACAAATGTTTCCCAGCGCCTGCTGTTCACTTTTTTTATTTTGACTCATAACTTCACAAAGGATGCTTTCCAAGTAAATTCTCTTGCTTTGTCGAGTATAACTCTCCTCTTCATACTAGTTACAAGCAGTGGTTTGAATCCCAAAGCTTTGGTTGGAGTTTTACACACATTTTTCGTTTTTATTGCTTAAAAATGCTTCCCAGCTCCCTCTGCTGTACACGTTTTTTTATTGTAACTCATAACTTCACAAAGGATGCTTTCCAAGTAAATTCTCTTGCTTTGTCGAGTATAACTCTCCCCTTTATACTAGTTACAGGCAGTGGTTTGAATCCCAAAGCTTTGGTTGGAGTTTTACACACATTTGCAGTTTTTATTGCTTAAAAATGCTTCCCAGCGCCTGCGGTACACTTTTTTTATTTTCACTCATAACTTCACAAAGGATGCTTTCCAAGTAAAGTCTCTTGCATTTTAGAGTAAATCTCGCCCCTTTATACTAGTTAGAGGCAGTGGTTTGAATCCCAAAGCTTTGGTTGGAGTTTTACAAACATTTGCAGTTTTTATTGCTTAAAAATGCTTCCCAGCATCCTCTGCTGCACACTTTTTTTATTGTAACTCATAACTTTACAAAGAATGCTTTCCCAGTGAATTCTCTTGCATTTTGGAGAAAAACTCTCCCCTTTATACTAGTTACAGGTAGTGGTTTGAATCCCAAAACTTTAGTTGGAGTTTTACAAACATTTGCAGTTTTTATTGCTTAAAAATGCTTCCCAGTGCCTGCTGTACACATTTTTTATTTTGACTCATAACTTCACGAAGGATGATTTCCAATTAAATTCTTTTGCATTTTAGAGTAAAACTCTCCCCTTTATACTAGTTACAGGCAGTGGTCTGAATCCCAAAGCTTTGGTTGGAGTTTTACACACATTTGCAGTTTTTATTGCTTAAAAATGCTTCCAAGCTCCCTCTGCTGTGCACTTTTTTTATTGCGACTCATAACTTCCCAAAGGATGCTTTCCCAGTAAATTCTGTTGCTTTTTAGAGTAAAACTCTCCCGTTTATAGTAGTTGCAGGTTGTGGTTTGTATACCAAAGCTTTGGTTGGAGTTTTACACACATTTACAGTTCTTATTGCTTACAAATTCTTCCGAGCGCCTGCTGTAAACTTTTTTTATTTTGACTCATAACTTCCCAAAGGATGCTTTCCCAGTAAATTATCTTGCTTTTTAGAGTAAAACTCTCCCCTTTATACTAGTTCCAGGTTGTGGTTTGTGAGTTTTCCACACATTTGCAGTTTTTATCGCTTAAAAATGCTTCCCAGCGCCTGCTGTACACTTTTTTTAATTTTGACTCATAACTTCACAAAGTATGCTTTCCAAGTAAATTCTCTTGCATTTTAGAGTAAAACCCTCCCCTTTATACTAGCAACAGGCAGTGGTTTGAATCCCAAAGCTTTGGTTGGAGTTTTACACACATTTGCTGTTTTTATGACTTAAAAATGCTCCCCAGCTCCCTCTGCTGTCCACTTTTTTTTATTGTAACTCATAACTTCACAAAGATGCTTTCCCAGTAAATTCTCTTGCTTTTTTGAGTAAAACTCTCCCCTTTATACTAGTTCCAGGCAGTGGTTTGAATCCCAAAGCTTTGGTTGGAGTTTTACAAACATTTGCAGTTTTTATTGCTGAAACTTTTTAATTTTGACTCATAACTTCACAAAGGATGCTTTCCCAGTAGATTCTCTTGATTTTTGGAATAGAACTCTACCCTTTATACTAGTTACAGGCAGTGGTTTGAATCCCTAAGCTTTGGTTGGAGTTTTACACACATTTGCAGGTTTTATTGCTTAGAAATGCTCCCCAGCTCCCTCTGCTGTACACTTTGTTTATTGAAACTCATAACTTCACAAAGGATGCTTTCCCAGTACATTCTCTTGCTTTTTAGAGTAAAACTCTCCCCTTTATACTAGTTACAGGCAGTGGTTTGAATCCCAAAGCTTTGGTTGGACTTTTACAAACATTTGCAGTTTTTATTGCTTAAAAATGCTTCCCAGCGCCTGCTGTACACTTTTTTTTATTTTTACTCATAACTTCACAAAGGATGCTTTCGAAGTAAATTCTTTTGCATTTAAGAGTAAAACTCTCCCCTTTATACTAGTTACAGGCAGTGGTTTGAATCCCAAAGCTTTGGTTGGAGTTTTCCAAACATTTGCAGTTTTTATTGCTGAAACGTTTTCATTTTGACTAATAACTTCACAAAGGATGCTTTCCTAGTAGATTCTCTTGCATTTTAGAGTAAAACTCTCCCCTTTATACTAGTTACAGGCAGTGGTTTGAATCCCAAAGCTTTGGTTGGAGTTTTACACACATTTGCAGTTTTTATTGCTTAAAAATGCTCCCCAGCTCCCTCTGCTGTACACTTTGTTTATTGAAACTCATACCTTCACAAAGGATGCTTTCCCAGTACATTCTATTGCTTTTTAGAGTAAAACTCTCCCCTTTATACTAGCTACAGGCAGTGGTTTGAATCCCAAAGCTTTGGTTGGACTTTTACAAACATTTGCAGTTTTTATTGCTTAAAAATGCTTCCCAGCGCCTGCTGTACACTTTTTTTATTTTTACTCATAACTTCACAAAGGATGCTTTCCAAGTAAATTCTCTTGCATTTAAGAGTAAAACTCTCCCCTTTATACTAGTTACAGGCAGTGGTTTGAATCCCAAAGCTTTGGTTGGAGTTTTACACATATTTGCAGTTTTTATTGCTTAAAAATGCTCCCCAGCTCCCTCTGCTGTACACTTTTTTTATTGAAACTCATAACTTCACAAAGTATGCTTTCCAAGTAAATTCTCTTGCATTTTAGAGTAAAACTCTCCCCTTTATACTAGTTACAGGCAGTGGTTTGAATCCCAAAGCTTTGGTTGGAATTTTACACACATTTGCTGTTTTTATTGCTTAAAAATGCTTCCCAGCGCCTGCTGTACACTTTTTTTAATTTTGACTCATAACTTCACAAAGGATGCTTTACAAGTAAATTCTCTTGCATTTTAGAGTAAAACCCTCACCTTTATACTAGCAACAGGCAGTGGTTTGAATCACAAAGCTTTGGTTGGAGTTTAACAAACATTTGCTGTTTTTATTGCTTAAAAATGCTCCCCAGCTCCCTCTGCTGTACATTTTTTTATTGAAACTCATAACTTCACAAAGTATGCTTTCCAAGTAACTTCTCTTGCATTTTAGAGTAAAACTCTCCCCTTTTTACTAGTTACAGGCAGTGGTTTGAATCCCAAAGCTTTGGTTGGAATTTTACACACATTTGCTGTTTTTATTGCTTAAAAATGCTTCCCAGCGCCTGCTGTACACTTTTTTAAATTTTGACTCATAACTTCACAAAGGATGCTTTCCAAGTATAGTCTCTTGTTTTTTGGAGTATAACTCTCCCTGTTATACTAGTTACGGGCAGTGGTTTTAATCCCAAAGCTTTGGTTTGAGTTGTACACACATTTGCAGTTTTTATTGCTGAAAAATGCTTCCCATCTCCCTCTGCTGTACACTTTTTACATTTTGACTCAGAACTTCACAAAGGATGCTTTCCCAATAAATTCTCTTGCTTTTTAGAGTAAAACTCTCCCCTTTATACTAGTTGCAGGTTTTGATTTGAATCCCAAAGCTTTGGTTTGAGTTTTACACACATTTGCAGTTTTTATCGCTTAAAAATGCTTCCCAGCGCCTGCTGTACACTTTTTTTATTTTGATTCATAACTTCACAAAGGATGCTTTCCCATTAAATTATCTTGCTTTTTATCGTAAAACTCTCCCCTTTATACTAGTTACAGACAGTGGTTTGAATCCCAAAGCTTTGGTTGGAATTTTACACACATTTGGTGTTTTTATTGCTTAAAAATGCTTCCCAGCGCCTGCTGTACACTTTTTTTTAATTTTGACTCATAACTTCACAAAGGATGCTTTCCAAGTATAGTCTCTTGTTTTTTAGAGTAGAAATCTCCCCTTTAAACAATTTACAGGCAGTGGTTTGAATCCCAAAGCTTTGGTTAGAGTTTTACACATATTTGCAGTTTTTATTGCTTAAAAATGCTTCCCAGCTCCCTCTGCTTTACACCTTTTACATTTTGACTCAGAACTTCACAAAGGATGCTTTCCCAGTAAATGCTCTTCCTTTTCGAGGAGAACTCTCGCCTTTATACTAGTTTCAGGCAGTGGTTTGAATCCCAAAGCTTTGGCTTGCGTTTTACACACATTTGCAGTTTTTATTGCTTAAAAATGCTTCCAAGCTCCCTCTGCTGTACACTTTTTTTATTGCGACTCATAACTTCCCAAAGGATGCTTTCCCAGTAAATTCTGTTGCTTTTTAGAGTAAAACTCTCCCCTTTATACTAGTTACAGGCAGTGGTTTGAATCCCAAAGCTTTGGTTGGACTTTTACAAACATTTGCAGTTTTTATTGCTTAAAAATGCTTCCCAGCGCCTGCTGTACACTTTTTTTTAATTTTGACTCATAACTTCACAAAGGATGCTTTCCAAGTAAATTCTCTTGCATTTAAGAGTAAAACTCTCCCCTTTATACTAGTTACAGGCAGTGGTTTGAATCCCAAAGCTTTGGTTGGAGTTTTACACACATTTGCTGTTTTTATGAGTTAAAAATCCTCTCCAGCTCCCTCTGCTGTACACTTTTTTTATTGTAACTCATAACTTCACAAAGGATGCTTTCCAAGTAAATTCTCTTGCATTTTAGAGTAAAACTCTCCCCTTTATACTAGTTACAGGCAGGGGTTTGAATCCCAAAGCTTTGATTGGAGTTTTACACACATTTGCAGTTTTTATTGCTTAAAAATGCTTCCAAGCTCCCTCTGCTGTACACTTTTTTGATTGTGACTCATAACTTCACAAAGGATGCTTTCCCATTAAATTATTTTGCTTTTTAGAGTAAAACTCTCTGCTTTATACTAGTTAAAGGCCGTGGTTTGAGTCCCAAAGCTTTGGTTGGGGTTTTAGACACATATGTAGTTTCTGTTGCTTAAAAATGCTTCCCAGCGCCTGCTGTACACTTTTTTTTAATTTTGACTCATAACTTCACAAAGGATGCTTTCCAAGTATAGTCTCTTGTTTTTTGGAGTATAACTCTCCCTGTTATACTAGTTACGGGCAGTGGTTTTAATCCCAAAGCTTTAGTTGGAGTTTTACACACATTTGCAGTTTTTATTGCTTAAAAATGCTTCCCAGCTCCCTCTGCTGTACACTTTTTTGATTGTGACTCATAACTTCACAAAGGATGCTTTCCCATTAAATTATTTTGCTTTTTAGAGTAAAACTCTCTGCTTTATACTAGTTAAAGGCCGTGGTTTGAGTCCCAAAGCTTTGGTTGGGGTTTTAGACACATATGTAGTTTCTGTTGCTTAAAAATGCTTCCCAGCGCCTGCTGTACACTTCTTTTTTTTTGACTCATAACTTCACAAAGGATGCTTTCCCAGATAATTCTATTGATTTTTAGAGTAGAACTCTCCCCTTTATACTAGTTACAGGCAGTGGTTTGAATCCCAAAGGTTTGGTTTGAGTTTTACACACATTTGCAGTTTTTATTGCTTAACAATGCTTCCCAGCTCCCTGTGCTGTACACTTTTTTTATTGTGACTCATAACTTCACAAAGATGCTTACCCAGTAAATTCTCATGCTTTTTTGAGTAAAACTCTCCCCTTTATACTAGTTACAGGCAGTGGTTTGAATCCCAAAGCTTTGGTTGGAGTTTTCCAAACATTTGCAGTTTTTATTGCTGAAACGTTTTCATTTTGACTCATAACTTCACAAAGGATGCTTTCCTAGTAGATTCTCTTGCATTTTAGAGTAAAACTCTCCCCTTTATACTAGTTACAGGCAGTGGTTTGAATCCCAAAGCTTTGGTTGGAGTTTTACACACATTTGCAGTTTTTATTGCTTAAAAATGCTCCCCAGCTCCCTCTGCTGTACACTTTGTTTATTGAAACTCATACCTTCACAAAGGATGCTTTCCCAGTACATTCTATTGCTTTTTAGAGTAAAACTCTCCCCTTTATACTAGCTACAGGCAGTGGTTTGAATCCCAAAGCTTTGGTTGGACTTTTACACACATTTGCAGTTTTTATTGCTTAAAAATGCTTCCCAGCTCCCTCTGCTGTACACTTTTTTGATTGTGACTCATAACTTCACAAAGGATGCTTTCCCATTAAATTATTTTGCTTTTTAGAGTAAAACTCTCTGCTTTATACTAGTTAAAGGCCGTGGTTTGAGTCCCAAAGCTTTAGTTGGGGTTTTAGACACATATGTAGTTTCTGTTGCTTAAAAATGCTTCCCAGCGCCTGCTGTACACTTCTTTTTTTTTGACTCATAACTTCACAAAGGATGCTTTCCCAGATAATTCTATTGATTTTTAGAGTAGAACTCTCCCCTTTATACTAGTTACAGGCAGTGGTTTGAATCCCAAAGGTTTGGTTTGAGTTTTACACACATTTGCAGTTTTTATTGCTTAACAATGCTTCCCAGCTCCCTGTGCTGTACACTTTTTTTATTGTGACTCATAACTTCACAAAGATGCTTACCCAGTAAATTCTCATGCTTTTTTGAGTAAAACTCTCCCCTTTATACTAGTTACAGGCAGTGGTTTGAATCCCAAAGCTTTGGTTGGAGTTTTCCAAACATTTGCAGTTTTTATTGCTGAAACGTTTTCATTTTGACTCATAACTTCACAAAGGATGCTTTCCTAGTAGATTCTCTTGCATTTTAGAGTAAAACTCTCCCCTTTATACTAGTTACAGGCAGTGGTTTGAATCCCAAAGCTTTGGTTGGAGTTTTACACACATTTGCAGTTTTTATTGCTTAAAAATGCTCCCCAGCTCCCTCTGCTGTACACTTTGTTTATTGAAACTCATACCTTCACAAAGATATGCTTTCCCAGTACATTCTATTGCTTTTTAGAGTAAAACTCTCCCCTTTATACTAGCTACAGGCAGTGGTTTGAATCCCAAAGCTTTGGTTGGACTTTTACAAACATTTGCAGTTTTTATTGCTTAAAAATGCTTCCCAGCGCCTGCTGTACACTTTTTTTATTTTTACTCATAACTTCACAAAGGATGCTTTCCAAGTAAATTCTCTTGCATTTAAGAGTAAAACTCTCCCCTTTATACTAGTTACAGGCAGTGGTTTGAATCCCAAAGCTTTGGTTGGAGTTTTACACATATTTGCAGTTTTTATTGCTTAAAAATGCTCCCCAGCTCCCTCTGCTGTACACTTTTTTTATTGAAACTCATAACTTCACAAAGTATGCTTTCCAAGTAAATTCTCTTGCATTTTAGAGTAAAACTCTCCCCTTTATACTAGTTACAGGCAGTGGTTTGAATCCCAAAGCTTTGGTTGGAATTTTACACACATTTGCTGTTTTTATTGCTTAAAAATGCTTCCCAGCGCCTGCTGTACACTTTTTTTAATTTTGACTCATAACTTCACAAAGGATGCTTTCCAAGTAAATTCTCTTGCATTTTAGAGTAAAACCCTCCCATTTATACTAGCAACAGGCAGTGGTTTGAATCCCAAAGCTTTGGTTGGAGTTTAACAAACATTTGCTGTTTTTATTGCTTAAAAATGCTCCCCAGCTCCCTCTGCTGTACATTTTTTTTATTGAAACTCATAACTTCACAAAGTATGCTTTCCAAGTAACTTCTCTTGCATTTTAGAGTAAAACTCTCCCCTTTTTACTAGTTACAGGCAGTGGTTTGAATCCCAAAGCTTTGGTTGGAATTTTACACACATTTGCTGTTTTTATTGCTTAAAAATGCTTCCCAGCGCCTGCTGTACACTTTTTTAAATTTTGACTCATAACTTCACAAAGGATGCTTTCCAAGTATAGTCTCTTGTTTTTTGGAGTATAACTCTCCCTGTTATACTAGTTACGGGCAGTGGTTTTAATCCCAAAGCTTTGGTTTGAGTTTTACACACATTTGCAGTTTTTATTGCTGAAAAATGCTTCCCATCTCCCTTTGCTGTACACTTTTTACATTTTGACTCAGAACTTCACAAAGGATGCTTTCCCAATAAATTCTCTTGCTTTTTAGAGTAAAACTCTCCCCTTTATACTAGTTGCAGGTTTTGATTTGAATCCCAAAGCTTTGGTTTGAGTTTTACACACATTTGCAGTTTTTATCGCTTAAAAATGCTTCCCAGCGCCTGCTGTACACTTTTTTTATTTTGATTCATAACTTCACAAAGGATGCTTTCCCATTAAATTATCTTGCTTTTTATCGTAAAACTCTCCCCTTTATACTAGTTACAGACAGTGGTTTGAATCCCAAAGCTTTGGTTGGAATTTTACACACATTTGGTGTTTTTATTGCTTAAAAATGCTTCCCAGCTCCTGCTGTACACTTTTTTTTAATTTTGACTCATAACTTCACAAAGGATGCTTTCCAAGTATAGTCTCTTGTTTTTTGGAGTATAACTCTCCCTGTTATACTAGTTAAGGGCAGTGGTTTTAATCCCAAAGCTTTAGTTGGAGTTTTACACACATTTGCAGTTTTTATTGCTTAAAAATGCTTCCCAGCTCCCTCTGCTGTACACTTTTTTGATTGTGACTCATAACTTCACAAAGGATGCTTTCCCATTAAATTATTTTGCTTTTTAGAGTAAAGCTCTCTGCTTCATACTAGTTAAAGGCCGTGGTTTGAGTCCCAAAGCTTTGGTTGGGGTTTTAGACACATATGTAGTTTTTGTTGCTTAAAAATGCTTCCCAGCGCCTGCTGTACACTTCTTTTTTTTTTACTCATAACTTCACAAAGGATGCTTTCCCAGATAATTCTATTGATTTTTAGAGTAGAACTCTCCCCTTTATACTAGTTACAGGCAGTGGTTTGAATCCCAAAGGTTTGGTTTGAGTTTTACACACATTTGCAGTTTTTATTGCTTAACAATGCTTCCCAGCTCCCTGTGCTGTACACTTTTTTTATTGTGACTCATAACTTCACAAAGAATGCTTTCCCAGTTAATTCTCTTGGTTTTTAGAGTAAAACTCTCCCCTTTATACTTGTTACAGGCAGTGGTTTTAATCCCAAAGCTTTAGTTTGAGTTTTACACACATTTGCAGTTTTTATCGCTTAAAAATGCTTCCCAGCGCCTGCTGTACACTTTTTTTATTTTGACTCATAACTTCACAAAGGATGCTTTCCTAGATAATTCTTTTGATTTTTAGAGTAGAACTCTCCCCTTTAAACAATTTACAGGCAGTGGTTTGAATCCCAAAGCTTTGGTTTGAGTTTTACACATATTTGCAGTTTTTATTGCTTAAAAATGCTTCCCAGCTCCCTTTGCTTTACACCTTTTACATTTTGACTCAGAACTTCACAAAGGATGCTTTCCCAGTAAATGTTCTTCCTTTTCGAGGAGAACTCTCGCCTTTATACTAGTTTCAGGCAGTGGTTTGAATCCCAAAGCTTTGGCTTGAGTTTTACACACATTTGCAGTTTTTATTGCTTAAAAATGCTTCCAAGCTCCCTCTGCTGTACACTTTTTTTATTGCGACTCATAACTTCCCAAAGGATGCTTTCCCAGTAAATTCTGTTGCTTTTTAGAGTAAAACTCTCCCGTTTATACTAGTTGCAGGTTGTGGTTTGTATACCAAAGCTTTGGTTGGAGTTTTACACACATTTACAGTTCTTATTGCTTAAAAATTCTTCCGAGCGCCTGCTGTAAACTTTTTTTATTATGACTCATAACTTCACAAAGGATGCTTTCCAAGTAAATTCTCTTGCATTTAATAGGAAAACTCTCCCCTTTATACTAGTTACAGGCAGTGGTTTGAATCCCAAAGCTTTGTTTGGAGTTTTACACACATTTGCTGTTTTTATGACTTAAAAATGCTCCCCAGCTCCCTCTGCTGTACACTTTTTTTATTGTAACTCATAACTTCACAAAGATGCTTTCCCAGAAAATTCTCTTGCATTTTAGAGTAAAACTCTCCCCTTTATACGAGTTACAGGCAGTGGTTTGAATCCCAAAGCTTTGGTTGGACTATTACAAACATTTGCAGTTTTTATTGCTTAAAAATGCTTCCCAGCGCCTGCTGTACACTTTTTTTATTTTTACTCATAACTTCACAAAGGATGCTTTCCAAGTAAATTCTCTTGCATTTAAGAGTAAAACTCTCCCCTTTATACTAGTTACAGGCAGTGGTTTGAATCCCAAAGCTTTGGTTGGAGTTTTACACACATTTGCTGTTTTTATGACTTAAAAATGCTCTCCAGCTCCCTCTGCAGTTCACTTTTTTTATTGTAACTCATAACTTCACAAAGATGCTTTTCCAGTAAATTCTCTTGCTTTTTTGAGTAAAACTCTCCCCTTTATACGAGTTACAGGCAGTGGTTTGAATCCCAAAGCTTTGGTTGGACTATTACAAACATTTGCAGTTTTTATTGCTTAAAAATGCTTCCCAGCACCTGCTGTACACATTTTTTTACTTTAACTCATAACTTCACAAAGGATGCTTTCCCAGTAAATTCTCTTGCCTTTTCGAGTAGAACTTTCCCCTTTATACTAGTTACAGGCAGTGGTTTGAATCCCAAAGCTTTGGTTGGAGTTTGACACACATTTGCTGTTTTTATTGCTTAAAAATGCTTCGCAGCGCCTGCTGTGCACTTTTTTATTTTCACTTTTAAATTCACAAAGGATGCTTTCCCAGTAAAGTCTCTTGCTTTTTTGAGTAAAACTATCCCCTTTATACTAGTTACAGGCAGTGGTTTGAATCCCAAAGCTTTGGTAGGAGTTTTACACACATTTGCAATTTTTATTGCTTAAAAATGCTTCCCAGCTCCCTCTGCTGGACACTTTTTTTATAGTAACTCATTACTTCACAAAGGATGCTTTCCCAGTAAAGTCTCTTGCATTTTGGAGTAAAACTCTCCCCTTTATACTAGTTACAGGCAGTGGTTTGAATCCCAAAGCTTTGGTTTGAGTTTTACACACATTTGCAGTTTTTATTGCTTAAAAATGCTTCCCAGCTCCCTCTGCTGTAAACTTTTTTTTATAGTAACTCATTACTTCACAAAGGATGCTTTCCCAGTAAATTCTCTTGCATTTTAGAGTAAAACTCTCCCCTTTATACTAGTTACAGGCAGTGGTTTGAATCCCAAAGCTTTGGTTGGAGTTTCACACACATTTGCTGTTTTTATTGCTTAAAAATGCTTCCCAGTGCCTGCTGTACACATTTTTTATTTTGACTCATAACTTCACAAAGGATGCTTTCCCAGTAAAGTCTCTTGTTTTTTGGAGTATAACTCTCCCCGTTATACTAGTTCCAGACAGTGGTTTTAATCCCAAAGCTTTGGTTGGAGTTTTACATACATTTGCAGTTTTTATTGCTTAAAAATGCTTCCCATCTCCCTCTGCTGTACACTTTTTTTTATTGTAACTCATAACTTCACAAAGGATGCTTTCCCAGTAAAGTCTCTTGTTTTTTGGAGTATAACTCTCCCCGTTATACTAGTTCCAGACAGTGGTTTTAATCCCAAAGCTTTGGTTGGAGTTTTACACACATTTGCTGTTTTTATTGCTTAAAAATGCTTCCCAGCGCCTGCTGTACACTTTTTTTGTTTTCACTCATAACTTCACAAAGGATGCTTTCCAAGTAAAGTCTCTTGCATTTTAGAGTAAATCTCTCCCCTTTATACTAGTTAGAGGCAGTGGTTTGAATCCCAAAGCTTTGGTTGGAGTTTTACAAACATTTGCAGTTTTTATTGCTTAAAAATGCTTCCCAGCATCCTCTGCTGGACACTTTTTTTATTGTAACTCATAACTTCACAAATGATGCTTTCCCAGTTAATTCTCTTGCATTTTGGAGAAAAACTCTCCCCTTTATACTAGTTACAGGTAGTGGTTTGAATCCCAAAACTTTGGTTGGAGTTTTACAAACATTTGCAGTTTTTATTGCTTAAAAATGCTTCCCAGTGCCTGCTGTACACATTTTTTATTTTGACTCATAACTTCACGAAGGATGATTTCCAATTAAATTATTTTGCATTATAGAGTAAAACTCTCCCCTTTATACTAGTTACAGGCAGTGGTCTGAATCCCAAAGCTTTGGTTGGAGTTTTACACACATTACCAGTTCTTTTTGCTTAAAAATGCTTCCCAGCTCCCTCTGCTGGACACTTTTTTTATAGTAACTCATTACTTCACAAAGAATGCTTTCCCAGTAAAGTCTCATGCATTTTGGAGTAAAACTCTCCCCTTTATATTCGTTACAGGCAGTGGTTTGAATCCCAAAGCTTTGGTTGGAGTTTCACACACATTTGCTGTTTTTATTGCTTAAAAATGCTTCCCAGTGCCTGCTGTACACATTTTTTATTTTGACTCATAACTGCACAAATGATGCTTTCCCAGTAAAGTCTCTTGTTTTTTAGAGTATAACTCTCCCCGTTATACTAGTTACAGGCAGTGGTTTGAATCCCAAAGATTCCGTTGGAGTTTTACACACATTTGCTGTTTTTATTGCTTAAAAATGCTTCCCAGTGCCTGCTGTACACATTTTTTATTTTGACTCATAACTTCACGAAGGATGATTTCCAATTAAATTCTTTTGCATTTTAGAGTAAAACTCTCCCCTTTATACTAGTTACAGGCAGTGGTCTGAATCCCAAAGCTTTGGTTGGAGTTTTACTCACATTTCCAGTTTTTGTTGCTTGAAAATGCTTCCCAGGTCCCTCTGCTGGACACTTTTTTTATCGTAACTCATTACTTCACAAAGAATGCTTTCCCAGTAAAGTCTCATGCATTTTGGAGTAAAACTCTCCCCTTTATACTCGTTACAGGCAGTGGTTTGAATCCCAAAGCTTTGGTTGGAGTTTAACACACATTTGCTGTTTTTATTGCTTAAAAATGCTTCCCAGTGCCTGCTGTACACATTTTTTATTTTGACTCATAACTGCACAAATGATGCTTTCCCAGTAAAGTCTCTTGTTTTTTGGAGTATAACTCTCCCCGTGATACTAGTTACAGGCAGTGGTTTGAATCCCAAAGCTTTGGTTGGAGTGTTACACACATTCGCTGTTTTGATTGCTTAAAAATGATTCCCAGCTCCCTCTGCTGTACACTTTTTTTTATTGTAACTCATAACTTCACAAAGGATGCTTTCCCAGGAAATTCTCTTGCATTTTCGATTAAAACTCTCCCCTTTACACTCGTTACAGGCAGTGGTTTGAATCCCAAAGCTTTGGTTGGAGTTTTACAAACATTTTAAGTTTTTATTGCTTAAAAATGCTTCCCAGCACCTGCTGTTCACTTTTTTTATTTTGACTCATAACTTCACAAAGGATGCTTTCCCAGTAAATTATCTTGCTTTTTAGAGTAAAACTCTCCCCTTTATACTAGTTACAGACAGTGGTTTGAATCCCAAAGCTGTGGTTGGAGTTTTACAAACATTTTTAGTTTTTATTGCTTAAAAATGCTTCCCAGCGCCTGCTGTACACTTTTTTTTAATTTTGACTCATAACTGCACAAATGATGCTTTCCCAGTAAAGTCTCTTGTTTTTTGGAGGATAACTCTCCCCGTGATACTAGTTACAGGCAGTGGTTTGAATCCCAAAGCTTTGGTTTGAGTTTTACACACATTTGCAGTTTTTATTGCTTAAAAATGCTTCCCAGCTCCCTCTGCTGTAAACTTTTTTTTATAGTAACTCATTACTTCACAAAGGATGCTTTCCCAGTAAATTCTCTTGCATTTTAGAGTAAAACTCTCCCCTTTATACTAGTTACAGGCAGTGGTTTGAATCCCAAAGCTTTGGTTGGAGTTTCACACACATTTGCTGTTTTTATTGCTTAAAAATGCTTCCCAGTGCCTGCTGTACACATTTTTTATTTTGACTCATAACTTCACAAAGGATGCTTTCCCAGTAAAGTCTCTTGTTTTTTGGAGTATAACTCTCCCCGTTATACTAGTTCCAGACAGTGGTTTTAATCCCAAAGCTTTGGTTGGAGTTTTACATACATTTGCAGTTTTTATTGCTTAAAAATGCTTCCCATCTCCCTCTGCTGTACACTTTTTTTTATTGTAACTCATAACTTCACAAAGGATGCTTTCCCAGTAAAGTCTCTTGTTTTTTGGAGTATAACTCTCCCCGTTATACTAGTTCCAGACAGTGGTTTTAATCCCAAAGCTTTGGTTGGAGTTTTACACACATTTGCTGTTTTTATTGCTTAAAAATGCTTCCCAGCGCCTGCTGTACACTTTTTTTGTTTTCACTCATAACTTCACAAAGGATGCTTTCCAAGTAAAGTCTCTTGCATTTTAGAGTAAATCTCTCCCCTTTATACTAGTTAGAGGCAGTGGTTTGAATCCCAAAGCTTTGGTTGGAGTTTTACAAACATTTGCAGTTTTTATTGCTTAAAAATGCTTCCCAGCATCCTCTGCTGGACACTTTTTTTATTGTAACTCATAACTTCACAAATGATGCTTTCCCAGTTAATTCTCTTGCATTTTGGAGAAAAACTCTCCCCTTTATACTAGTTACAGGTAGTGGTTTGAATCCCGAAAACTTTGGTTGGAGTTTTACAAACATTTGCAGTTTTTATTGCTTAAAAATGCTTCCCAGTGCCTGCTGTACACATTTTTTATTTTGACTCATAACTTCACGAAGGATGATTTCCAATTAAATTATTTTGCATTATAGAGTAAAACTCTCCCCTTTATACTAGTTACAGGCAGTGGTCTGAATCCCAAAGCTTTGGTTGGAGTTTTACACACATTACCAGTTCTTTTTGCTTAAAAATGCTTCCCAGCTCCCTCTGCTGGACACTTTTTTTATAGTAACTCATTACTTCACAAAGAATGCTTTCCCAGTAAAGTCTCATGCATTTTGGAGTAAAACTCTCCCCTTTATATTCGTTACAGGCAGTGGTTTGAATCCCAAAGCTTTGGTTGGAGTTTCACACACATTTGCTGTTTTTATTGCTTAAAAATGCTTCCCAGTGCCTGCTGTACACATTTTTTATTTTGACTCATAACTGCACAAATGATGCTTTCCCAGTAAAGTCTCTTGTTTTTTAGAGTATAACTCTCCCCGTTATACTAGTTACAGGCAGTGGTTTGAATCCCAAAGATTCCGTTGGAGTTTTACACACATTTGCTGTTTTTATTGCTTAAAAATGCTTCCCAGTGCCTGCTGTACACATTTTTTATTTTGACTCATAACTTCACGAAGGATGATTTCCAATTAAATTCTTTTGCATTTTAGAGTAAAACTCTCCCCTTTATACTAGTTACAGGCAGTGGTCTGAATCCCAAAGCTTTGGTTGGAGTTTTACTCACATTTCCAGTTTTTGTTGCTTGAAAATGCTTCCCAGGTCCCTCTGCTGGACACTTTTTTTATCGTAACTCATTACTTCACAAAGAATGCTTTCCCAGTAAAGTCTCATGCATTTTGGAGTAAAACTCTCCCCTTTATACTCGTTACAGGCAGTGGTTTGAATCCCAAAGCTTTGGTTGGAGTTTCACACACATTTGCTGTTTTTATTGCTTAAAAATGCTTCCCAGTGCCTGCTGTACACATTTTTTATTTTGACTCATAACTTCACAAAGGATGCTTTCCCAGTAAAGTCTCTTGTTTTTTGGAGTATAACTCTCCCCGTTATACTAGTTCCAGACAGTGGTTTTAATCCCAAAGCTTTGGTTGGAGTTTTACATACATTTGCAGTTTTTATTGCTTAAAAATGCTTCCCATCTCCCTCTGCTGTACACTTTTTTTTATTGTAACTCATAACTTCACAAAGGATGCTTTCCCAGTAAAGTCTCTTGTTTTTTGGAGTATAACTCTCCCCGTTATACTAGTTCCAGACAGTGGTTTTAATCCCAAAGCTTTGGTTGGAGTTTTACACACATTTGCTGTTTTTATTGCTTAAAAATGCTTCCCAGCGCCTGCTGTACACTTTTTTTGTTTTCACTCATAACTTCACAAAGGATGCTTTCCAAGTAAAGTCTCTTGCATTTTAGAGTAAATCTCTCCCCTTTATACTAGTTAGAGGCAGTGGTTTGAATCCCAAAGCTTTGGTTGGAGTTTTACAAACATTTGCAGTTTTTATTGCTTAAAAATGCTTCCCAGCATCCTCTGCTGGACACTTTTTTTATTGTAACTCATAACTTCACAAATGATGCTTTCCCAGTTAATTCTCTTGCATTTTGGAGAAAAACTCTCCCCTTTATACTAGTTACAGGTAGTGGTTTGAATCCCAAAACTTTGGTTGGAGTTTTACAAACATTTGCAGTTTTTATTGCTTAAAAATGCTTCCCAGTGCCTGCTGTACACATTTTTTATTTTGACTCATAACTTCACGAAGGATGATTTCCAATTAAATTATTTTGCATTATAGAGTAAAACTCTCCCCTTTATACTAGTTACAGGCAGTGGTCTGAATCCCAAAGCTTTGGTTGGAGTTTTACACACATTACCAGTTCTTTTTGCTTAAAAATGCTTCCCAGCTCCCTCTGCTGGACACTTTTTTTATAGTAACTCATTACTTCACAAAGAATGCTTTCCCAGTAAAGTCTCATGCATTTTGGAGTAAAACTCTCCCCTTTATATTCGTTACAGGCAGTGGTTTGAATCCCAAAGCTTTGGTTGGAGTTTCACACACATTTGCTGTTTTTATTGCTTAAAAATGCTTCCCAGTGCCTGCTGTACACATTTTTTATTTTGACTCATAACTGCACAAATGATGCTTTCCCAGTAAAGTCTCTTGTTTTTTAGAGTATAACTCTCCCCGTTATACTAGTTACAGGCAGTGGTTTGAATCCCAAAGATTCCGTTGGAGTTTTACACACATTTGCTGTTTTTATTGCTTAAAAATGCTTCCCAGTGCCTGCTGTACACATTTTTTATTTTGACTCATAACTTCACGAAGGATGATTTCCAATTAAATTCTTTTGCATTTTAGAGTAAAACTCTCCCCTTTATACTAGTTACAGGCAGTGGTCTGAATCCCAAAGCTTTGGTTGGAGTTTTACTCACATTTCCAGTTTTTGTTGCTTGAAAATGCTTCCCAGGTCCCTCTGCTGGACACTTTTTTTATCGTAACTCATTACTTCACAAAGAATGCTTTCCCAGTAAAGTCTCATGCATTTTGGAGTAAAACTCTCCCCTTTATACTCGTTACAGGCAGTGGTTTGAATCCCAAAGCTTTGGTTGGAGTTTAACACACATTTGCTGTTTTTATTGCTTAAAAATGCTTCCCAGTGCCTGCTGTACACATTTTTTATTTTGACTCATAACTGCACAAATGATGCTTTCCCAGTAAAGTCTCTTGTTTTTTGGAGTATAACTCTCCCCGTGATACTAGTTACAGGCAGTGGTTTGAATCCCAAAGCTTTGGTTGGAGTGTTACACACATTCGCTGTTTTGATTGCTTAAAAATGATTCCCAGCTCCCTCTGCTGTACACTTTTTTTTATTGTAACTCATAACTTCACAAAGGATGCTTTCCCAGGAAATTCTCTTGCATTTTCGAGTAAAACTCTCCCCTTTACACTCGTTACAGGCAGTGGTTTGAATCCCAAAGCTTTGGTTGGAGTTTTACAAACATTTTAAGTTTTTATTGCTTAAAAATGCTTCCCAGCACCTGCTGTTCACTTTTTTTATTTTGACTCATAACTTCACAAAGGATGCTTTCCCAGTAAATTATCTTGCTTTTTAGAGTAAAACTCTCCCCTTTATACTAGTTACAGACAGTGGTTTGAATCCCAAAGCTGTGGTTGGAGTTTTACAAACATTTTTAGTTTTTATTGCTTAAAAATGCTTCCCAGCGCCTGCTGTACACTTTTTTTTAATTTTGACTCATAACTGCACAAATGATGCTTTCCCAGTAAAGTCTCTTGTTTTTTGGAGGATAACTCTCCCCGTGATACTAGTTACAGGCAGTGGTTTGAATCCCAAAGCTTTGGTTTGAGTTTTACACACATTTGCAGTTTTTATTGCTTAAAAATGCTTCCCAGCTCCCTCTGCTGTAAACTTTTTTTTATAGTAACTCATTACTTCACAAAGGATGCTTTCCCAGTAAATTCTCTTGCATTTTAGAGTAAAACTCTCCCCTTTATACTAGTTACAGGCAGTGGTTTGAATCCCAAAGCTTTGGTTGGAGTTTCACACACATTTGCTGTTTTTATTGCTTAAAAATGCTTCCCAGTGCCTGCTGTACACATTTTTTATTTTGACTCATAACTTCACAAAGGATGCTTTCCCAGTAAAGTCTCTTGTTTTTTGGAGTATAACTCTCCCCGTTATACTAGTTCCAGACAGTGGTTTTAATCCCAAAGCTTTGGTTGGAGTTTTACATACATTTGCAGTTTTTATTGCTTAAAAATGCTTCCCATCTCCCTCTGCTGTACACTTTTTTTTATTGTAACTCATAACTTCACAAAGGATGCTTTCCCAGTAAAGTCTCTTGTTTTTTGGAGTATAACTCTCCCCGTTATACTAGTTCCAGACAGTGGTTTTAATCCCAAAGCTTTGGTTGGAGTTTTACACACATTTGCTGTTTTTATTGCTTAAAAATGCTTCCCAGCGCCTGCTGTACACTTTTTTTGTTTTCACTCATAACTTCACAAAGGATGCTTTCCAAGTAAAGTCTCTTGCATTTTAGAGTAAATCTCTCCCCTTTATACTAGTTAGAGGCAGTGGTTTGAATCCCAAAGCTTTGGTTGGAGTTTTACAAACATTTGCAGTTTTTATTGCTTAAAAATGCTTCCCAGCATCCTCTGCTGGACACTTTTTTTATTGTAACTCATAACTTCACAAATGATGCTTTCCCAGTTAATTCTCTTGCATTTTGGAGAAAAACTCTCCCCTTTATACTAGTTACAGGTAGTGGTTTGAATCCCAAAACTTTGGTTGGAGTTTTACAAACATTTGCAGTTTTTATTGCTTAAAAATGCTTCCCAGTGCCTGCTGTACACATTTTTTATTTTGACTCATAACTTCACGAAGGATGATTTCCAATTAAATTATTTTGCATTATAGAGTAAAACTCTCCCCTTTATACTAGTTACAGGCAGTGGTCTGAATCCCAAAGCTTTGGTTGGAGTTTTACACACATTACCAGTTCTTTTTGCTTAAAAATGCTTCCCAGCTCCCTCTGCTGGACACTTTTTTTATAGTAACTCATTACTTCACAAAGAATGCTTTCCCAGTAAAGTCTCATGCATTTTGGAGTAAAACTCTCCCCTTTATATTCGTTACAGGCAGTGGTTTGAATCCCAAAGCTTTGGTTGGAGTTTCACACACATTTGCTGTTTTTATTGCTTAAAAATGCTTCCCAGTGCCTGCTGTACACATTTTTTATTTTGACTCATAACTGCACAAATGATGCTTTCCCAGTAAAGTCTCTTGTTTTTTAGAGTATAACTCTCCCCGTTATACTAGTTACAGGCAGTGGTTTGAATCCCAAAGATTCCGTTGGAGTTTTACACACATTTGCTGTTTTTATTGCTTAAAAATGCTTCCCAGTGCCTGCTGTACACATTTTTTATTTTGACTCATAACTTCACGAAGGATGATTTCCAATTAAATTCTTTTGCATTTTAGAGTAAAACTCTCCCCTTTATACTAGTTACAGGCAGTGGTCTGAATCCCAAAGCTTTGGTTGGAGTTTTACTCACATTTCCAGTTTTTGTTGCTTGAAAATGCTTCCCAGGTCCCTCTGCTGGACACTTTTTTTATCGTAACTCATTACTTCACAAAGAATGCTTTCCCAGTAAAGTCTCATGCATTTTGGAGTAAAACTCTCCCCTTTATACTCGTTACAGGCAGTGGTTTGAATCCCAAAGCTTTGGTTGGAGTTTAACACACATTTGCTGTTTTTATTGCTTAAAAATGCTTCCCAGTGCCTGCTGTACACATTTTTTATTTTGACTCATAACTGCACAAATGATGCTTTCCCAGGAAAGTCTCTTGTTTTTTGGAGTATAACTCTCCCCGTGATACTAGTTACAGGCAGTGGTTTGAATCCCAAAGCTTTGGTTGGAGTGTTACACACATTCGCTGTTTTGATTGCTTAAAAATGATTCCCAGCTCCCTCTGCTGTACACTTTTTTTTATTGTAACTCATAACTTCACAAAGGATGCTTTCCCAGGAAATTCTCTTGCATTTTCGAGTAAAACTCTCCCCTTTACACTCGTTACAGGCAGTGGTTTGAATCCCAAAGCTTTGGTTGGAGTTTTACAAACATTTTAAGTTTTTATTGCTTAAAAATGCTTCCCAGCACCTGCTGTTCACTTTTTTTATTTTGACTCATAACTTCACAAAGGATGCTTTCCCAGTAAATTATCTTGCTTTTTAGAGTAAAACTCTCCCCTTTATACTAGTTACAGACAGTGGTTTGAATCCCAAAGCTGTGGTTGGAGTTTTACAAACATTTTTAGTTTTTATTGCTTAAAAATGCTTCCCAGCGCCTGCTGTACACTTTTTTTTTATTTTGACTCATAACTGCACAAATGATGCTTTCCCAGTAAAGTCTCTTGTTTTTTGGAGGATAACTCTCCCCGTGATACTAGTTACAGGCAGTGGTTTGAATCCCAAAGCTTTGGTTGGAGTTTTACACACATTTGCTGTTTTTATTGCTTAAAAATGCTTCCCAGTGCCTGCTGTACACATTTTTTATTTTGACTCATAACTTCACGAAGGATGATTTCCAATTAAATTATTTTGCATTTTAGAGTAAAACTCTCCCCTTTATACTAGTTACAGGCAGTGGTTTGAATCCCAAAGCTTTGGTTGGAGTTTTACACACATTTCCAGTTTTTATTGCTTAAAAATGCTTCCCAGCTCCCTCTGCTGGACACTTTTTTTTATAGTAACTCATTACTTCACAAAGAATGCTTTCCCAGTAAAGTCTCTTGCATTTTGGAGTAAAACTCTCCCCGTTATACTAGTTACAGGCAGTGGTTTGAATCCCAAAGCTTTGGTTGGAGTTTTACAAACATTGTTAATTTTTATTGCTTAAAAATGCTTCCCAGCGCCTGCTGTTCACTTTTTTTATTTTGACTCATAACTTCACAAATGATGCTTTCCCAGTAAAGTCTCTTGTTTTTTAGAGTATAACTCTCCCCTTTATTCTAGTTACAGGCAGTGGTTTGAATCCCCAAGCTTTGGTTGGAATTTTACACACATTTGCTGTTTTTATTGCTTAAAAATGCTTCCCAGCATCCTCTGCTGTACACTTTTTTTATTGTAACTCATAACTTCACAAAGGATGCTTTCCCAGTTAATTCTCTTGCATTTTGGAGAAAAACTCTCCCCTTTATACAAGTTACAGACAGTGGTTTCAATCCCAAAGCTTTTGTTGGAGTTTTACAAACATTTGCAGTTTTTATTGCTTAAAAATGCTTCCCAGCATCCTCTGCTGTACACTTTT
>NW_026904245.1:0-57679 GCF_024500275.1 Phycodurus eques | reverse complement strand
TAAATTGGAGCTGATTTGTACTACACATTGGCTAGTTAAGTGCAATATATATACTGCAGTTGGTATTTAAAATGTGCGAGCTGATTTTATCACTATTTTTCTTTAGCGAGAACTGCAGGAAGTTGTTCACCTCTGGAACACTCACAGAATTCGCCCATGCAGAAATGCTGCATCTCCAGGTGGGCGCCCAGTGATGATGTACACCCTACCCGAACTTTTTGGAGCCAGAGAGTCCTTGAAAGAGGTATCTCGAGAAAAGATAGAGATCTGCAGAGGAGAATGCCTTCAGAGAGGACCGTACCCCTGTGATGATACAGTGTTTGACATTTGTTGTCTCGCCATGGCAGAAAACAGTCTTCATCCACCCACCTCTCCAGAGGAAGCCATCGAGCTTTACATGTTCTTACGTGCTTACATACGAGCGCAGATTTCATGAACACAACCTGCTCTACAGGATCAAATGACAGGATCATGTAACCCTCCAAAAATGGTAGACCTCACGGACCATGAATTTAACTGTAGAGGGTATTAAAACAGTAAATTACTGTGAATTTGCTCCAAATGGATATCTCCACGTTGTGCCTCGTATATCTTCTTTCTATTCCAGAAAAGCAAACGTCCAATGTATGCATGAAGAAACATGGGGAATCTTGGGTGCATTGTGTTCATCATTTATAAATAAAGGTTTCTAATATGTGTATGCTTAATGTCAAATGTAGCTCTGACACAATATCTGCTGATACCGAGCAGTGAAACCTTTTTCTTTGTTGATACTTAGTTTTTGTTTATTATAGCACGAAGGAATGATACCTTCCTGATTTTTTTTTTTTCGGGGGGGGGGGGGGGGTGTTCTCTTGTGAATTGGTTGTCTGTAATCTGCAGCAAAACAATTAGACATAACAAAATTAGTATTTGCTTATCATGTCATCTCTCAAACATATAAACAGATCAGATCAACTACTGTATTTTTAGGTATTTGAATGCCATGTCACTCTACATTTATGTTAAAATGCAGTTGTCATTAAACTTTCAGCAAATGAAGCATACTTACAAATATATTTTAATATAGCAAGTTCTTTACTTGAGTTTCCACATATTTAATACCCCTAACATTTAACAATGCAAGCATGGAAAAGAAACATCTCCAATTTAAAGATTGCAGGTTGAAACATATCATGTCTCACAGAGCATGACTCTTGAACGACATGACTAAACAGGTAACACTTAATCTGTTTGCAAAACAAACATAAAATCCCAAACCACCTTGTCCCAGACTCACAAACACTGTCGTATTAACATTTGACATGAGGTAGAGATTCAAATTCTATTATAACAGCAAAAATACAATGATGTTTCTAACGTACAATCATTCCCATCCATCCTAGACTGATAACAAAAGTGAATTGTTGAAAGGGTAGAAAGAACATTTTCAATCAATCTGTGCTAGTGTGAGTTATTGTTTCTTGCATTACTTACACAGACCCTAAGCTAACAAAATCCTTATATGCTATGGCCCACATTCACAGTCTAAACAATCATAGCTGGCTGAATGGGGAACAGAAAAATGTGTATGTGAACATCAGTCACTTATTCTTATGCTATGTCCATTGCATGAGTGTTGCTGGACAATATTGCTTCCATTTCAGCTCGAAGCTCAGGATAGCTACTGTAAGTTGATGGCAGCTCCACTGTTGGGTATGGGCAATTGGCCGCCGTGCTAGCCCTTCCAAAGAGGTGAAAGTGATTTGAATTTCTTTTACACAGATAACATCCAACCCAGTCAGAAATCTCATCAGCTTCCGGAGACTTATTTCATCCAATCCCCTTATGTACTGATGTAAAAATCGCAAACTTTGGTTCTCTGCTGAAGTAGCAGGAAAAGCTGTTATCATTTTAATCACCTTTCGTGTTGTCAGTTTACTGTCCTCATACAGCTTCTTCATATCCTCTACATGAGGGAAAACCTTCCTGAGTGTTGGTCCTGCAACCTCCGCAATATTATCCAATGCATATTTTGGATGCTGGATGATTTGCTTGTGGGCAACCTGGATAAGCACAGCTCTCAAGTTATCTTGTGTTGGTATTGTTCTTACTCCCATGCGATCCATAAGATCAAGAAACTCTTCCTAATCATCGCCGATAACAGCTTCTTGCAAATCAGTGGACAAAAGATGACGCTCAGATTGACTAAGATACAACATCAGGGAGTCGAACAGTAAATCAGATGAAACGGAGTGTTCACCAAATATGATAGCTGCCGTAAAGGCTTGTGCCAGCCGAAATGGAAAATACCCATGGTCGTTCAGTCCCTTGGCCAATATGCTGCCAACAGATTTCTATTCTTCCTCTTGCCATTTCGGGGAGAGTGATGGCACCCTCACATCTGGACCTTCTGCTGCACAGTCTAGGAATTCTGTCCAGAAGGCAGCGTATACATCCCTAGACACACCATCAACATCTGCCCCCATTTCATCAATAAAGCTGTATTTCACAGAGTTTGTCATCACTGCTTCATCCTTGAATTGAATTGGGTAATAAGTTCATCTGAGAGAGTTACTCGGTGAAGTTTCACATTCATATGTAAAAGTTCAAAGGCAGGACTTGGTGGTCTACCAAAAACTCTCTCGGCATCATTGGGAGTTGAGGTGTAAGTGGGGATGTTAAGTTGTTCGTCTTCTATTGCAAGGTTTGGATCATATATGAGTGTATCATTAAGATCACCTAAAAATTGCCCCCCGGTCAAAGGACCAAAACTGACCTCTAATGTATTACACAAAGACGTAAGATCAATAATCTGAACAGCTGCAGTGCTTAACTCATCATCTTCCGTTGTGTGTATTTGACTTATTTCACTGCTATGTCTTTTCCACGTCAGCTGCTCCACCTTTTCCGTTGTTTGTTTCTTTTCTCCACATTCTGTTGAGTTTTCATGTTGCTCATCTGTCGGTATGTCAGCTCCTTCCTCTTGGTCTTCTCCACCGGCAAGGGTCTTTGTGAATAAATAAAGTCTTAACAAAGCTAATTTGTGTGTGTCATAACACTCCCGAACACTTACGTCTTCATCAACTTGTGCTTCCTGAAAGTTAACGATGTCATGACTGAACTCTTCCCACTTTCCCATTGTTGACGTCTCATTCGGGAAAAACAGTTGTTTTGCTTGAGAAAGGATCTCAGTTTTAGTGGCATTCTTGTTAATATCCAGAACTCTGGTTCCTCCACCGCTGCGTTTTCTGACTTGTTTGTTGTCATGTATCCAACCTAATTCTATTTTTCTGGTTGTCTTCCAGGCTCGCTTATTATTTTTTAGGTACACATTTGTTGGTTTCACTGTATTCTCTCTCTCTCCCTCAAAACCATGATCACAGGCTTTGTTACCCATTGTGCCCATTTTCTTACTAAGTTTTTGGAATAAGGAAAGTCTTTTTGTATCATCTCCACCTCTTCTCTGTTTTTCCACTGAGAAACGCCTTGTAGCAATCCTATCACCATAGGCTGGAATGTAAGAGGCCAAAGCAGCATCATCTATTTCTCCAATTATCGAGCTGTCAATCTATATTTAAAAAAAAAGAAAACATTAGACATGATGAAACAAACTATTATCTCCAAGACTATTTACTTCTGTGTTTAATTCTCAGACAACACATTACAAATGCCTAATGCAGATGATAACACAATGGACAGTGTAAGACAATAAAAACAGATTTGGAAGCTGGCAATAATGTGAATGCGCTTATTTAACATCAGACATTTACGTTTACAGCTAAGTTTCTAATAGAGAATGCTCAGACCATATCTTAGAGAACCTGATGACCCTCCATGTGAAACATCTTGTTCACTCCAGATAAAGAGTCAAGTCTACAACAATTTGCAGAGGTTCACCTTTTTTTGCAAGTTTAAAAAAAATATTTTGCAAATATAAGTCACAGGTATTTGGAACTGAAAAATACAGTATAGTATTTCAGTTTTAAGATAAATCAACTACTGAAGAGCTAGGAATTATTACTACTCCTTTTTTTAGATGAGCATAATAATTCTCAAAATTATACATAGTCCCCACCGCCACAATGTCTTCTGTATCTTTTCATTTTAAAATTCACGCTGCGGGCCCAATTGTAGCCCCCCAGCGGTCAAGTTTTGGCCTGCGGGCTGAATGTTTGACACCCCTGGTCTAAAATGTATAGGTAAAAGTATAATCATAAATTTATTTGAATGTAAAACATAGTTGAGAAAATAATTTAAAAAATTAATATATACCAGCAGGAACAAATTTCCTGTGACTTACATGATTTTGTTTAATTTTCTGAATACTCTCCTCATGAACACCTCTGTTGCGTAGAAATTCCCACAGACCATCATCATCTTGTGGGAGGCCAGGGGTTGCGGATGTAGCCATTGTAATGCTGGCAATGAAAAAATGTTGGAAAGGGGCATCATCTACATGTGTAATCATTTGAAACTCAACCTGTCATCAAACATTTGAATGTGCTTACTCAAATCACCACCAAAACTGATTTGTGTTGTGTCCTTGTGTAGTGAAAGCCTTGAGTGGTTATTCAAAAATAATAACATTACGGCACTCTAATAGTGCAGAAGACTAAACTCAGCAACTCAATGTGGGCTTTTATCAGTTTTGTTGTTGTTGTTAACAGTATTTCAATAGTCTACTGGCAACGTTCTGTGTTGTTTACATACATTACATACATTACGTGCCCCATGTTAAACAATTAACACTGTTACTATGCCTCTGTAGTGTTAGTGTATACTTGGTATATAAACTAACGTTACAACGAATGTCTCGTTCTACTTACGGAAGCATAATGCTATTGTATACTAACGTTATGATGAAAAGCACATTGTCAAGTCAAGGACGAGCAATGCATGCAGCAATCAGCAATGCAGCATCAGCTAAACATCTTGTAACTGTTACCTTATTGAAATCACGCCAAGGAGATGTTCGACTTCGTCTATTACTTACTTGCTACATAAAACCATATAGTAAATATTGGCTTACATTAGAAGAATAGTATGGAGTCTAAAACTAAACTATTTAGAGTATTATACAATGTGTGTTACTCATTATGTGACTTACCTTAATTGAAGCGGTAATGTAAACGCGTATGGGCAGGTTGAAGGTGTGCGAGCAGTAATCCGCCATGAGTGAGTCCGCAAAGAGTCACTTGCAGTTTGCAGGTTCTCGCGTGAGTTTGATGTGTCCCGATAACTCAGAAAAAAATTTGTCCGAAAAACAGAAAAAAAATAGTCAGAAAAACGGTGGAAAAAATTAGTCCGAAAAACAGGGGGGAAAAAAGTCAAAAAAACAGGTGGAAAAAATTAGTCCGAAAAACAGAAAAAAAAATAGTCAGAAAAACAGGTGAAAAAAAATTAGTCAGAAAAACAGAAAAAAATAGTCAGAAAAACAAAGCTCAGAAAAAACAGGATTTTTTTTTTTTTTTTTTTTTTTATCCAAGTGAATGCAATACGCTTCCGTATATATTTGACTTAACTGTTAAAGTTGTTGAAATACAATGCAACACACATAAAAACACCACAGTGAAAGGGGTCATTTAAGTGCGGATGTATTCCCTGTTAAATTACCTTAAATTTTATGCTGTAATTCTGAGCGCATAGCGCATCCGTTTCCGCAACGACAACAATAACAATGGTATCCATCAGCTTAAAATACAGTCTTGCAGTACAAGCCAAACCAAAGTCTTTTTAGAACATATTTTACACACAACACACACACAGACACACACGCCGTTCGTGGTGCGTCCACTGTGGGTGCAATGCAGCAGTGGGAGTCGGAGTTATTGTAGGCAGCCAGACAAGACTGCAGTTCCGTAGCTCCTCAATGAGAGTAGACTTTTAACTCCGTAAAAGTAGTTCTGCCTGTGTCGAGCAGCAACGTACGACTGTATCTGTATCAGAGCAGACTTGGTGCATGACAGTTAACTGTTGCGATAAACCCGTATTTTATAGTGATATAGTGTTGTTTCGTTCATGAACGTTTCGTTCAAAAGAACAAATCTTCTCAGTAAACGTAATGAACTGAAGTAGTTTATGAACTGATTTCGTTCTTTGAGCTCTCCCGCCGTTAGCCAGCCCGCTCGGACCGGAAACAGAAGCGTTCGAGTCTCAACGTGTCAAATGCTGCTAGTGCGGCCCGGTAACAAATGCCTCACGGCCCGGTACTGGTCCGCTGACCAGTGGTTGGGGACGACTGCTTTACATGATTAAAAGCATTTAAAAATAAATAAAAAACATCTTATAAACATTAAAAACATCCATCCATCCATTTTCTTCACCGCTTATCCTCACTAGGGTCGCGGGCTGCTGGAGCCTAGCCCAGCTATCTTCGGGCAGGAGGCGGGGTACTCCCTGAACCGGTCATCAGCCAATCACAGGGCACATACAAACAAACAACCATTCGCACTCAGATTCACACCTATGGGCAATTTAGCGTCTCCAATCAACCTACCGCGCATGTTTTTGGGATGTGGGAGGAAACCGGAGTGCCTGGAGAAAACCCATCCAGGCACGGGGAGAACAAGCAAACTCCTCACAGGCGGGGTCAGGATTTGAACCCCGGTCCTCAGAACTGTGAGGCAGATGTGCCAACCAGTTTGCCACCAATTAAAACAGCTTACAGTGCAAGAAATATCATTTAAAAGTGGAAATGCTCTAAAAAGCATGAGACAGAAGAAGAGTTTTGAACCTGAACTTAAAAACATTCACACTTGGTGCTGACGTTACTTCTGGCTCAAATTTGGCTCATCCAGGTATTTATCTGTTTTAGACAGTGACACAACACCTCAATTGAATTGTAGTCATCTGGAGACACTGCTAGATATAACTGTGTGTCATCTGCATATCTTTGAGAGTCAAGATTAAAGTTAAAGGGTAGCATATACAGGCTGAACAGAAGGGGGCCAAGAACTGACCCTTGAGGGACCCCATAGGTCATTGCCATTCGATGAGATTGAACACTTCCAATGGTTACAAAATAACTAATTTCCTCCAAGTAGGACCTGCACCATTTAAGGACTGTTCCATTTAATCCTACCCGCGTTTCCAACCTGTTCAGTCGTATATTATGATCTACCGTATCAAGCGCTGCACTGAGGTCCAACAAGACCATAATTGACACCTTTACCGAGTCAGTATTCATTAATTTTCTATTGTATCTTGGAGACCAGGCGGCACGGTGGCCGACTGGTTAGAGCGTCAGCCTCACAGTTCTGAGGACCTGGGTTCAATCCCCGGCCCCGCCTGTGTGGAGTTTGGATGTTCTCCCCATACCTTTTCTCCGGGCACTCCTTCCACATCGCAAAAACATGCATTAATTGAAGACTCTAAATTGCCCGTAGGTGCGACTGTGAGTGCGAATGGTTGGTTGTTTGTTTGTTTGTGCCCTGTGATTGGCTGGCAACCAGTTCAGGGTGTACCCCGCCTCCTGCCCGATGATAGCTGGGATAGGCTCCAGCACGCCTGCGACTCAAGTGAGGAGAAGCGGGTCAGAAAATGGACGGATCTTGGAGACCGATAAATTACTTTTAAAAAAATCACCTTTGGGACAACTTTAAAATACATAGATATTCAAAAGAGCTAAAATCACCCAGTATAATTTATTTTCACTGAAGTAATGACTTAAAAATAACAGCAATACCATTGCCTTTTTTCCCTCTTCGACACTTGTTCATCAAATTAAAATTTGCTGGTGTTGCCTCATTTAAAATGGTACTCCAGCTACTTTCTGTTAACCATGTCCATCCATCCATCCATTTTCTACCGCTTGTCCGAGGTCGGGTCGCGGGGGCAGTAGCTTTAGCAGGGACGCCCAGACTTCCCTCTCCCCAGCCACTTCATCCATCTCTTCCGGGGGGATCCCGAGGCGTTCCCAGGCCAGTCGAAGGATGTAGTCTCTCCAGCGTGTCCTGGGTCGTCCCCGGGGTCTCCTCCTAGTGGGACGTGCCCGGAACACCTCACCAGGGAGGCGTCCGGGAGGCATCTGAATCAGATGCCCCAGCCACCTTATCTGGCTCCTCTCGATGTGAAGGAGCAGCAGCTCTACTCTGAGATCTTCCCGGATGACCGAGCTTCTCACCCTATCTCTTAGGGAGAGCCCGGACACCCTGCGGAGGAAACTCATTTTGGCCGCTTGTATCTGGGATCTTGTTCTTTCGATCACGACCCACAGCTCGTGACCATAGGTGAGGGTAGGAACGTAGATCGACCGGTAAATCGAGAGCTTTGCCTTTCGGCTTGGCTCCTTCTTTACCACAACGGATCGATACAAAGTCCGCATCACTGCAGACGCTGCACCGATCCGCCTGTCGATCTCCCGTTCCATTCTTCCCTCACTCATGAACAAGATACTTGACCTCCTCCACATGGGGCAGGATCTCATCCCCGACCTGGAGAGGGCCCGCCACCCTTTTCTGACTGAAGACTATGGTCTTAGGTTTGGAGGTGCTGATTCTCATCCCAGCCGCTTCACACTCGGCTGCGAACTGCTCCAGTGAGAGTTGGAGGTCACGGCTTGATGAAGCCAACAGAACCACATCATCTGCAAAAAGCAGAGATGCAATACTAAGGCCACAAAACCAGATCCCCTCTACGCCTCGGCTGCGCCTAGAAATTCTGTCCATAAAAGTTATGAACAGAATCGGTGACAAAGGGCAGCCTTGGCTGAGTCCAACCCTCACCGGAAACTTACTGCCGGATATGCGGAACAAACTCTGACTGCGGTCGTACAGGGACAGAACAGCCCGTATCAGCACCCGCCACAGGACTCCCCCAAGGGACACGGTCTAACGCCTTCTCCAAGTCCACAAAACACATGTAGACTGGTTGGGCGAACTCCCATGCACCCTCGAGGACCCTGCCAAGGGTGTAGAGCTGGTCCACTGTACCACGGCCAGGACGAAAACCACACTGCTCCTCCTGAATCTGAGATTCAACTTCCCGACGGACCCTCCTCTCCAGCACCCCTGAATAGACCTTACCAGGGAGGCTGAGGAGTGGGATCCCCCTGTAGTTGGAACACACCCTCCGGTCCCCCTTCTTAAAAAGGGGGACCACCACCCCACTCTGCCAATCCAGAGGCAATGTCCCCGATGTCCACGCAATGTTGCAGAGGCGTGTCAACCAGGACAGCCCTACAACATCCAGAGCCTTGAGGAACTCCAGGCGAATCTCATCCACCCCCGGGGACTTGCCACCGCGGTGCTTTTTAACCACCTCCGTGACCTCAACCCCAGAGATAGGAGAGCCCGCCTCAGAGAACCCAGACTCTGCTCCCTCATGGGAAGGCGTGTCGGTGGAGTTGAGGAGGTCTTCGAAGTATTCTCCCCACCGGCTCACAACGTCCCAAGTCGAGGTCAGCAACGCCCCATCTCCACGATACAGCACCCCTGAATAGACCTTACCAGGGAGGCTGAGGAGTGGGATCCCCCTGTAGTTGGAACACACCCTCCGGTCCCCCTTCTTAAAAAGGGGAACCACCACCCTAGTCTGCCAATCCAGAGGCACTGTCTCCGATGTCCACGCAATGTTGCAGAGGCGTGTCAACCAGGACAGCCCTACAACATCCAGAGCCTTGAGGAACTCCAGGCGAATCCCATCCACCCCCGGGGACTTGCTACCGCGGTGCTTTTTAACCATCTCCGTGACCTCAACCCCAGAGATAGGAGAGCCCGCCTCAGAGAACCCAGACTCTGCTCCCTCATGGGAAGGCGTGTTGGTGGAGTTGAGGAGGTCTTCGAAGTATTCTCCTCACCGGCTCACAACGTCCCAAGTCGAGGTCAGCAACGCCCCATCTCCACTATACACAGTGTTGATGGTGCAATGCTTCCCCCTCCTGAGATGCCGGATGGTGGACCGGAATTTCCTCGAAGCCGTCCGAAAGTCCTTCTCCATGGCCTCACCGAACTCCTCTCATGCCTGAGTTTTTGCTTCAGCAACCACCAAAGCTTGAAGTCTCTGCGCCCTTTGCACAATGGTCATTGCACCGGACTATTGCAATATTAGTCATTCCAACTGCTCTAAGTGCTAGAGGACTCTGCATCTTTTGCACAATTGTCCAAAAAAAATAAAAAATGTACCGGCATTACCAGATAACTATTAACCCTTTTTTGCTCAGTAACTGTTTTTTTGTCAATGTCTTTATGTCTCAAAAGTGTTCTCTGTCAATTGACTGTCTGTTGTCGTACAAGAGCGGCTCCAACTATCCATCCATCCATCCATTTTCTGAGCCGCTTCTCCTCACTAGGGTCGTGGGTCGTGACAAATAAAGATGATTCTGATTCCGCTTGGCCAGCCGGTACCCATCAGCTGCCTCAGGAGTCCCACAGGCCAAAAAGGCCCGATAGGACTCCTTCTTCAGCTTGACGGCATCCCTCACTGTTGGTGTTCACCAATGGGTTCGGGGATTGCCGCCACGACAGGCACCGACCACCTTACGGCCACAGCTCTGTCGGAGGTGGGAGTTGAAACTTCTTCTGACAGGGGATTCTGCCAGACGTTCCCAACAGACCCTCACAATACCTTTGGGCCTGCCACGTCGCACCGGCATCTTCTCCCACCATCCATCGGAGCCAACTCACCTCCAGGTGGTGATCAGTTGACAGCTCCGCCCTTCTCTTCACCCGTCACATACAAGCGTCATGTAATGTCCAAGACATGCGGCGCAAGTCAGATGACACGACCACAAATTCGATCATCGAACTGTGACCTAGGGTGTCCTGGTGCCAAGTGCACGTGTGGGACACCCTTATACTTGAACATGGTGTTCGTTATTGGCAATCCGTGATGAGCACAGAAGTCCAATAAAAGAACACCGCTCGGGTTCTTATCGCGGGTGCCGTTCCTCCCAATCACGCCCTTCCAGGTCTCACTGTCATTGCCCACGTGAGCATTGAAGTCCCCCAGCAGAACGATGGAGTCCCCAGCGGGAGCGCTCTCCAGCACCCCCTCCAAGGACTCCAAAAAGGGTGGGTACTCAGAACTGCTGTTTGGTGCATAGGCACAAACAACAGTCAGGACCCATCCCCCCACCCGAAGGCGGAGGGAGGCTACCCTCTCGTCCACCGGGGTGAACCCCAACAGACAGGGGCCGAGCCAGAGGGCAATAAACCACACCTGCTCGGCGCCTCTCACCGTGGGCAACTCCAGAGTGGAAGAGAGGACTGGTACGAGAGCCCAAGCTGTGCGTGGAGGCAAGTCCGACTATATCGAGTCGGAACTTCTCGACCTCTAACACCAGCTCGGGGTCCTTCCCTGCCCGAAAGGTGACATTCCACATCCCTTGAGACAGCTTCTGTAGCTGGGGAACGGATCACCAAAGTCCCTGCCTTCGGCCACCGCCCAGCTTGCACTGCACCCAACCCCTATGGCCCCTCCCACAGGTGGTGAGCCCATGGGAAGGGGGACCCTCCCGGGCTGTGCCTGGCCCAGTCACCACCCGCTCGCCTTCGAACCCCAACCTCCAGGCTCAAGGAAGAACCGAACTCAAGTCACCAGAACTTCTGTCAGTGACACAAACTATTGAGCTATTTTGCACATAAACAAGACTCGCTGCGAGCAGGGTTCGAACCTGCGTGGGAAGATCCCATTGGATTTCAAGTCCAACGCCTTAACCACTCAGCCATCGCGGCCACATGGGGTAAGCGCAAAAAGTCATTTATAGGAGTATTTTATAGTCATTTGAGCGACGAATCAATTTCGGCCATTGAGTGTACTTATTTTACTTTGTCTGTATTTGATGAAAATGGGTTTGGCTGACTCAATTATATCACATTACACGGAACTACTAAATTTGAGTTGGCGTTACACAAATAAAATTCATGGAAAACCTGTCCAAAATATATTTGTGTTCATCCAATGAGTCATTTTTTTTTAGTGAAGTTTAAAAGTTAAATTTAAACTGAAATTCTCAAAAAGGAAGCATATTTGCTCATGTATTAGCACACAGTAGCGTTTCATCTCGCGTATGTTCTGGCTTGCCCGTTATGTGTCTGGTTTTTCACATGCTCATGATGACACTGTCGCTTGACATAATGTGCGCGTGAATGACTTGCGTACTCGTGCCGTATCCAGCTCATACCTGGCAGGTGAGACACCATGATCAAGAAGGTGGTTCACCCAGGGTGAGGCTCAGCCATTGCACTCCGGTTGTGCTGATCTCTGCGAATTCCCCAAATGTGGGAACCTCGACTGCATAATTTCTGGTAGTGGGGGAATGCGTTCGCGATCTCTCCTGATCGTTGGTTGAAAATAATGAGGATGTTGCTCATTGTAAAAGATGGAGTGTGCATCATATGATGCTATGGTACTGCATTATGATGTAATTTCTAGCATACATGGGTTTGTTCTGAGTCGTAGAAGCAGTTAGTAATGACAAGACGAAGCTTCATAAAATCGTAACACTTCGGTCATTGGTTTGAGTCATGGTCCATTTCTTGATGCTTCATGTGGACACGAAACCACCTGCTGGCCATGTGTATAATCACAGGCAACTGTATCTTCGACTACGTATTGTGTGATGCATTGCAAGATGGCGTTTGTTGTGGCTCTTCGAAATGACTTATGAATGGCAAAAGAAATGTTTGATCAAATATTGTGTCGACATGAAATAATAAAATATTGTTTCAACGTACTCTGTCTGTGTAACTGGTAATGATAGTAATCATATACAGGTAAATCTAAAAAAAAATAGAAAACTCAATTGATTTCAGTACTCATACATAGAGATTCTTTAAACACTTACTTTTCAGAGGGCAAATTCCTGCCTAAATTCTACATTAAAATTTGTTACATTATATTCTAGAATCCAACAAGGATGCAAATGGCTGTAGTGAACACTTTTTTCCAGAAGAGGCACGAACATAGGGTGACCTATAAGAGCGGAGGTAGAAGCACACAGGTGGATTACATCTTGTGCAGACGATGTAATCTGAAAGAGGTTACCAACTGTAAGGTAGTGGTAGGGGAGAGTGTGGCTAGACAGCATAGGATGGTGGTGTGTAAGATGACTCTGGTGGTGGGGAGGAAAATTAGGAAGACAAAGGCAGAGAAGAGAACCATGTGGTGGAAGCTGAGACAGGACGAGTGTTGTGCAGCTTTTCGGGAAGAGGTGATACAGGGTCTCGGTGGACGGCAGGAGCTTCCAGAAGACTGGACCACTGCAGCCAAGGTGATCAGAGAAGCAGGCAGGAGAGTACTTGGTGTATCTTCTGGCAGGAAAGGAGAGAAGGAGACTTGGTGGTGGAACCTCACAGTACAGGAAATCATACAAGGAAAGAGGTTAGCTAAGAAGAAGTGGGACACTGAGAGGACCGAGGAGAGGCGAAAGGAATACATTGAGATGCGACACAGGGCAAAGGTAGAGGTGGCAAAGGCAAAACAAGAGGCATATGATGACATGTATGGCAGGTTGGACACTAAAGAAGGAGAAAAGGATCTATACAGGCTGGCCAGACAGAGGGACAGAGATGGGAAGGATGTGCAGCAGGTTAGGGTGATTAAGGATAGAGATGGAAATATGTTGACTGGTGCCAGCAGTGTGCTTGCTAGATGGAAAGAATACTTCGAGGAGTTGATGAATGAGGAAAATGATAGAGAAGGGAGAGTAGAAGAGGTAAGTGTGGTGGACCAGGAAGTGGCAATGATTAGTAAGGGGGAAGTTAGAAAGGCATTAAAGAGGATGAAAAAATGGAAAGGCAGTTGGTCCTGATGACATTCCTGTGGAGGTATGGAAGCATCTAGGAGAGGTGGCTGTGAAGTTTTTGACCAGCTTGTTCAATAGAATTCTAGTGCGTGAGAAGATGCCTGAGGAATGGAGGAAAAGTGTACTGGTGCCCATTTTTAAGAACAAAGGTGATGTGCAGAGCTGTGGCAACTATAGAGGAATAAAGTTGATGAGCCACACAATGAAGTTATGGGAAAGAGTAGTGGAGGATAGACTCAGGACAGAAGTGAGTATTTGCGAGCAACAGTATGGTTTCATGCCTAGAAAGAGTACCACAGATGCATTATTTGCCTTGAGGATGTTGATGGAAAAGTACAGAGAAGGTCAGAAGGAGCTACATTGTGTCTTTGTAGATCTAGAGAAAGCCTATGACAGAGTACCCAGAGAAGAACTGTGGTACTGCATGCGGAAGTCTGGAGTGGCAGAGAAGTATGTTAGAATAATACAGGACATGTACGAGGGCAGCAGAACAGCGGTGAGGTGTGCTGTAGGTGTGACAGAAGAATTTAAGGTGGACGTGGGACTGCATCAGGGATCAGCCCTGAGCCCCTTCCTTTTTGCAGTGGTGATGGATAGGCTGACAGATGAGGTTAGACTGGAATCCCCGTGGACCATGATGTTTGCAGATGACATTGTGATCTGCAGTGAAAGCAGGGAGCAGCTGGAGGAACAGTTAGAGAGATGGAGGCATGCACTGGAAAGAAGAGGAATGAAGATTAGCCGAAGTAAAACAGAATATATGTGCATGAATGAGAGGGCTGGTGGGGGAAGAATGAGGCTACAGGGAGAAGCGATAGCAAGGGTGGAGGACTTTAAATACTTGGGGTCAACCGTCCAGAGCAATGGTGAGTGTGGTCAGGAAGTGAAGAAACGGGTCAAAGCAGGTTGGAACGGGTGGAGGAAGGTGTCAGGTGTGTTATGTGACAGAAGAGTCTCTGCTAGGATGAAGGGCAAAGTTTATAAAACAGTAGTGAGGCCAGCCATGATGTACGGATTAGAGACAGTGGCACTGAAGAGACAACAGGAAGCAGAGCTGGAGGTGGCGGAAATGAAGATGTTGAGGTTCGCTCTTGGAGTGACCAGTAGAGGTGGTGAATTTGGAGCTATCATTAGCTTTAAGCTACAATCCTCAAATTATTCATGTATAAAAAAAAAAAAAAGAAATATTTCAGTGTGTGTGGTGCATCTCTATAATATGAGTTTCACTTTTTGAATTGAATTACTTCACTAAATTAAGCTTTTCACACTATTATAATTTATTGAGATGTACCACTATGGCAGCTTGTGTAATGTGTTTGTCAACACACGTTTGGAGAATGGCAAACCATAAACCCACATTAACCCTTATTACAAATAACTCATTATTTCTTTGGTTGTTTAAGACTTAATACATGGCTAAAGATATGCGTTAATCTCCGCATTCTATTGGATCGACGTGGCCAAGGCACACGGGCATCTGACAACATTATTTCGATATAAACGTTGAAAAACAACACAGTTGACATTCGTTTCATAATTGTTGTTTGGCGTGTCCATATGTGACTCATCTGTGATTTTCATGTCGATATGTGCCACCATAACTTTGGCTTGTAGGCTGGAGAATGAGCTCGTCTCTTCTCGCGCTATGTTGACATTGCTTCTCTGTCTTTTGGCTAAGATCAAGTGTAATATCTGTTCTTATCAGTTTAGTATCTGATACGTCCTCTTTCTGGGGACCATATATTAAATTGATTTTTGTAACTGAGTGATGGAATATGTGTTTGATCTGTCCAGTCCACGCATTGTTATGGTGTTGCAGTATCTCCACAAAATGGTTAAAGCAAGTGTGTATCACTCAGTCATATGCTTTGAATTTACATAATGTACAGGATGGTAAGCAAGTTTGTAGACTATACAGTATGTTGTATTGTTATTTGCATTTTGGGTGCAGTACAGAGGCGTATTAGTTTCCCATGTGGAGCATAGTTGAAAAGTGACAAGAAATGTTGCTTCCTTGTTGTCTCGCCGCTAGTTTCCTCTGTAAACAACTGCAGTGCAGCCCGGCCTGGCTGGTGGATGTCATGGCAAGCAATATGACTTTGGTGGTACAGCAAACTCATCTGAAACGGCATTTACAAATATAATATACTGTAAATGTTTTCAGAGGCTATTTTTAAACAAAATAATTTATTATTCTCAATTTATATGAAAGTGGGTCGCAACTTTACAACATTGACAGTTGACAACCACTGTTAAGACCACGCGAGCCTGCTTGAGTGTTCGCCAAGGTTGTCATGCGCAATAGGTCACAGTAGGTGGCAGTAGCGTTTTGAGACGCACATCAAACTGTTGTACCCGAAAGTGTTATCAGTGTGTGACATTCGACGAGACGAATGCATTATTTTCGTCAAGTCGTCTAATTATGTTTACATTCGATTTTCTTTAATTAGTAAAATCATGGCAGCACGGTGGTGTGAATGTGAGTGCAAATGGTTGTTTGTTTATATGTGCCCTGCGATTGGCTGGCAACCAGTTCAGGGTATACCCCGAATGGGTGGTTTATATGTTTTTGGTGTGAATGACCGCACTTTCAAGCTATTTTATCGTGTCTCGATGCCGCTGTGCAGTATGGGTATCAATTTACTGTCTCAATTTAAACTGAAATTCTCAAATAAGAAGCATATTTCTTCATGAATTAGCACACAGTAGCGTTTCATCGAGCGTATGTTCCGGCTTGCCCGTTGTGTGTGTGGTTGTTCACATGCTCATGATGACACCGTCGCTTGACATAGCGTGCGCGTGAATGACTTGCGTGTTCACGCCGAGTCACACTCATACTTACCTGGCAGGGGAGGCATCATGATCAAGAAGGTGGTTCACCCAGGGTGAGGCTCAGCCATTGCACTCCAGTTGTGCTGACCCCTGCGAATTCCCCAAATGCGGGAATCTCGACTGCATAATTTCTGATAGTGGGGGACTGCGTTCGCGCTCTCCCCTGATCATTGGTTAATGCAAAAGAAGACAGTGTTTTCAATGGTGGTCTAGTTGTGTGGTAATTAAGCATGGCACTATGTTACTGATAGTGATGAGTGTTTGAGTATACTGATTCACTCAAAACTGTTCATCAAAAACATTTGATCACGTTCAGTTCTTTTTCACATAGTCATTCAAGTGTTTTCTTATTCACTTAACGATCCATCCTCGAGGCTCACGTTCACTCAACACATTCACCGAAGGACTATGCGTTGTTGTTGTTGTCATGTATTGTAAACTTGGGAAGGCGGGGAGATTATTTAGTTCCAAAAACAAAAAGGCTAAATTATGACCTACCTATCACTCTCTCAGAAAACTCTTGAACACCCGCTTCGGTCGCGACTCATGAACGTGTAAACTGTACACAGGCGGGGCCGGGGATTGAACCCCGGTCCTCAGAACTGTGAGGCAGACACTCTAACCGTGCCGCGTTTTTTTCTATTCTAATAAATGTATTCATTTAAATAAGATTTTAATGTACTATAAATTCCATGGTATTACACATACATAAAGGTCTTAGCATAATTGATATTTTTTATTTGGGTCAATTCACTAAAATACAGTTTAAATTTGAAAATGAATATTACTAATGGTAAAGTATTATCCACACCTGGATATTCTTTGCCATGCTGAAAAGCTTCCGCCAATGACCTCTGCCCCTGCATTGGGGGTCTGGCAGTGGAGCCACGGGGCGGGGCCGGGGGGATATCTCTCCTCCTCTCTCCATTTCCGGAGGTCTGCGTTTTCTTTCGCGTGGTTTTTCATGTGTTTATATAGATTTGTTGCCACTGTACCTTACAGACTTTTTGCAAAAAGTGCCGCATCAGTTTACCTTGCACTGGCGAATCTAACTCCAATGTCGGTCTCCTGTCTCTCTCATGACTTTATGTGTAGTCTGTTAAGATTATGGAGACACCGTCCAACCCACGCACCGTGTGTGTGCTTGTTTTCATGTGCTTGACTGACTCAACATTAGCCATCCGCTTGAAGAATCGGCTGCCACAGTGAAAGCTATTAAAATCACTCATGAGTACGTTCACTGCGTAGTACATCGTTCCTTGCGCAAACCAATCACTCGTCGTACTAGTTTGCAGTGAACTTCCTGCATGAATCACTGCATACGTACTAGTACATTGCTTCTTATGGCTACATCAGACTACATGATTTTAACCCCGATATTGGCCCGATTAGCTATAGCAGCCGATTTCCCAGAACGGACCCCACAAAAATTCTTGTAGTGTGAAATATTCCACGACCAACGATTTGGCCCTACGGTCGCCCTACAACAAAATGAAAAGGATGTGAGTCGTAGTCATACCGTATTCAAAGTTTGTGAACACACCTCAAGCAATCCTTGAATGAACGTCCTCTCCTGAGAACCAGTGACATCCACCACAATTTTTCCTCATTTTTATTATTTATTATCAATTATTTTTATCCTATTACATAATATACTGCAGTAACTGTCTTTCGGTGATGATCTTAACATAATTTTAAGAGGGCATATTCATTTCTTTCTGTGTTCTGCTTTTCGGCCTTGGGTTACTAATTTTCAGTTTTGGCAAATAATTTTTATTTTGGTGCCTCACTCGTACAATAGAGTCATGCAGACGCAAACGAAGATAAGTTACATAACTACTCTGACTCTGTAAAATACTGTATGATTAGTCATTTTTCATAGAGGATGAAGAATATATCCCAATCAGTCTAGATCTTGTGATCAAATATCCGTCACTTAACAGGTTCTAAAACTGCGCCTATCGATGCTAACTGTTGGCATATCAATGGCGTTTCTTGAGGCAAGTAGTTTGGTTGTTTCAAATACTCTTTGATACAAGTTTAGTTTGACATTAAACTTCAACTGGGAGTGGCATTAATCAACTTGAAGCCTCTTTTTGATGAATTGTTCACTATTTGCCATATGCCGCTTATTGTGAAATGAGTTGAGTTCATTGCCACCATGCAGCGCTCGTATCGCAAAGCAAAATACCAGCCGTATCTCCAAAAAATTGTAAGCCGGGTCAATCATATCTCAAGGCACCACTGTATCGTTTCTTCAAACACAATCTCTTTACGCTGTAGGCTGCTGCATCCTGGGCAGACCCAATACAGTATGAAAACATTTTTCCTGGTCTAAAAGGCATCTGCAGCTGAGGTTTACCTCAGAGAAAGTTGCTCAGGCACCACCAGGCCTGCCAAAGATGATCCCTTGCTCACAGTGAGTTGCTACAACAAAAGAGCATCGAGAAGTACCTAATTTTGAAACGTGTTGTTGTGCTTTAAGCAACTCTCATGTTTTCCTTCAGCTCAATGGAGACAGAAATATTCTAGAGGAGGCTCAAGAAAACCAGGCCCAAGAGATGTTCCAGTCTTCTGCTCTTGGTGTTTATAGGGGTTATCCACCCACTCGAGGACACCTTTCTAGTCAGAGTTTTCATTACATCTTGATCAAATGTTTTTCGAAACATAATTTCTCATTCTGCAGACAGAGTAATGTGAAGAGTCTCCCATTGTGTCAGCAGTCCCTGAGCTTGCAGCAGAGTCTACAATCTTGCCTTTCGTGCCTGAAACTGTCCTACTACAGACTTGGGAGAAAATCCCTGAGTTCTCACAGTCGGAAAAAGACAAGGTAGAGGTGGGGGGGAGGCCGTGGTATTTGCTTCTCTGGATGAACTGTTCCAAAAGCTATAGCTGTTTGTGAAGGTTCTGAAAGAGCTGGAAATTTACCTTGACAATTTGGAGGTGGACGACATCGATACCAGCGATGTTAACTTGGATGATGACTTTCTAGAGGATGAGAGATCTTCCACCAATTCTGCTGTCGAACACCTCTGAGCTTATTTAAAAACAGAGACCAAACACCCTTGTTCCCTTTTTGTACTTCAAAATGTTATATTGTCCCCCTGCAGATTGAAGTAGATGACGATGATCTCAGTAATGTTTTATCCTCAGAAGAATAGTAGACGTCATGTCTCTTTCAAACTCCATTTTGTATACCATTTATTAATTGTTGGAGATAATTTCGCTTTATTGCATTGACCTACATGTTATGTTTATCTTTGCCTCGTCTGTGATTAAAAATCACTGTGCATTCAGTTCAATATACATGTATATATTCAACTTTTAATTAATGACACACAGTCATGGATGCATTTGTGGTTAGGTAGTTCGTGGAGGAACTACTTCAACTACAATTTTCTTGTAATCATCTCATTACAAAATGTTGGCATTCGAAATACATCATAAAGGACTGTTCTATGGCAGTCCTTAAAACCACAACCATTAAAGAGAAACCACAACTTCTGCAGCAGCATTCTCAGCTTTCTCTTGTCCTGTTATGAAATATAACCCCAATTCCAATGAAGTTGGGATGTTGTGTTAAACATAAATAAAAACAGAAAAAAAAAAAAAAAACAGAATACAATGATTTTCAAATCATGTTCAATCTATATATAATTGAATACACTACAAAGACATGTAATGTTCAAACAGATAAGCTTTATTGTTTTTAGCAAATAATCATGAACGTAAATTGCGAGCCGTTGTACCACGGATGAACGTTAATAATCTGGCAATGGAGTCTTGGATCTGGCAGGCTTCAATGCAGGTGATGACGAAGGCTGATTGACAAGAATTGCGCGGCCGAGGTGGTGCTGATTCCTGGGATGAGAGGCAGGGCGAGAGGGGCGCCACCCGAGGTCCAACAAGGTACTCGAAAGACATATCACATTAAAAGCCTGGTATGCTACTGACCAAGATACCCAAGGTCAAAGTGAGAGTGCGTGGTGGATAGATGAACGTGGTGGGTGTTTTGAAGTGTTCAAGTATCCGAGTGATAGTACCTGCGTGATATTTAGTTAACAACCTCAGAAGAATTTTCTCGCCGGAACAGGGACTTAAACCCTGGACCCTCAGATTAAACGTCTGATGCTTTACCGACTGAGCTCTCCAGATTCTACAGTCAATGAAGGAGTGAGGTGAGGAGACGAGGTGCCAATTAAGCACAAGCGAGTGACTAAACAGGTACTCGACAGACAGAACATCAGATTAAAAGCCTGGTATTTCTCCTGACCGAGATACCCAAGGTCAAAATCAGAGCGTGTGGTGCATCGATGAACAAGTGGTGTTTTTTTTTAAGTGTTCAAGTGTCTGAGTGAAAGTACCTGTGTGAAATTTAGTAAACAATTTACAAGGAATTGTGTTACTTGAACAGATTACGAGGTGTCAATTAAGCACAAGCGAGTGACTAAACAGGTACTCGACAGACAGAACATCAGATTAAAAGCCTGGTATTTCTCCTGACCGAGATACCCAAGATCAACGTGAGAGTGTGTGGAGTATCGATGAACATGTGGTGGGCTTTTTGAAGTGTTTAAGTGAAAGTACCTGCGTGATATTTAGTGAACGCTGATGCTTTACCGATTGAGCTATCCAGGCTCTATATTCAATGGGTGAGTGAGGTGAGGAGACGAGGTCCCAGAATCACCAGCTACAAATTAGTACTTCGCGAGAGACATTAATGATGCAAAAGTAACTATTGTTGGTGAGAAGTAGTAACTGTAGTCTAATTACTTTCTCAAAGAAAGTAATGTGTTACTTTGCTCGTTACTCAAAATGGTGGGTTCTATTATGTTTTTTTTTTTTTGCATTAAAGAGAAACCATAACTTCAGCAGCAGCATGATCAGCTTTCCCTTGTCCTGTCATGAAATTAATCGAGCGAGGCATTCAGCCTGTCAAGTGAATCCCTGTGCTACTGTACTAATGGTGTTGAACGTCATTTTAAATATATTCAGTTTCAAGCTTGTCATGTCAGGAAGTATTTGACCCACTCGAGCCAGCCCAGCCAACTGCATCAGCATATTCATGTGCAGTATACATGAATGTGACAGCCTGTCATTAGCTTGTTCTTGTGCCTTTCTTTGTGATTTGTTCAATTGTAACCACCAAACTACAAGTGTTTAAAAAACATTCACTGCCATTGACGGCTTTAGAAGTCAAATAACCATGTTAACTGGGAAAGCTGGCAGTGAATGAGTTAAAGAACATTACCAGCCATTCAGCATTATATAATACAATTATTTCTAATGCATAGTCATTAAAATATGATAGTTTAGATCAGGTTGTTTCTCATGTTTTATTTCCAAATTTAAACAGATTTGTTTTATTCCTCTACATCTAATACTGTATATTTCTATTTGTATTTGTTTGTTTTTGTGAATATATAGCAAAGAAGCATCAAAGAAATGAAAGGTGAAAAAAATAATTGTAAAACTGATGTTGAAAACAGTTTGGGAGACAAGTTTGATTTTCACCTGTAGTGAATTAGCATCTGAAGTAGCAGTAACTATGTTGTCATTTAGAGAAGCGTTTCAAAGGTGCTGAGGGAGGACCACGGCACAACAGCCGCTAGCACCACGGGGAGCCTGCCGGGGCCCTCGGCTGTTTCTCGATGCGCCCTGCCTGTTTCATCGCCTCAGCCGTGCTCCGAGTTGGCTAAGGTCAACCAGAAGATGAACACTATGGTTTAACTGTTCATTTGGAAGTATACTGCTGTAGTAAATAATTTGACCCGAGATTTCATTTATTTCATTTATGATATATGATTTATGATCATTGGCTTTAACGTATATCTGGTAAAAGGATTTAAAACATTTTCACACATCAAACCCCACAACAACAAAGGAAAAGTCAAAGGGACGCAAACTCTGGATAGCACCTGTCCATATTGCCGTAAGTTAGAGTAAGCATGTCATTAACAGTATTTGTTAAAGTAATTTAATGACAGGCAGCACGGTGGACGACAGGTTTGAGCGTCGACCTCGCAGTTCTGAGAACCAGGGTTCAACTGTGTTGAACCTGCCTGTGTTCCCCCTGTGCCTGTGTGGGTTTTCTCACATCCTGAAAACATGCATGGTAATTAAGGTTAATTGAAGACTCTAAATTGCCCGAAGGTGTGAATGTGAGTACGAATGGTTGTTTGTTAGTATGTGCCCTGGGATTGGCTGGCAACCAGTTCAGGGTGTACCCCGCCTCCTGCCCAATGATAGCTGGGATAGGCACCAGCACTCCCGTGACCCTTGTGAGGGGAAGTGGCTCAGAAAATGTCTGGATGGATGGATTTAATTACAGTAAGTTAGCACCCATTATTTCTGTCATGTTTTAATGTTGATTTTAAGTTTTAAAGTTATGTCAGTGGCCAATCCTTGAATCCCCCGAGAGGTCATTGATGTTTTTACTTTTGTCTAAAATGCTAGAGGAAAATACACGGTGGCCGACTGGTTAGAGCCTCAGCCTCACAGTTCTGGGGACTGGGGATCAATCCCCGGTCCCGCCTGTGTGGAGTTTGCATGTTCTCCCCGTGCCTGCGTGGGTTTTCTCCAGGCACTCCGGTTTCCTCCCACAGCCCAAAAACATGCTTGAATTGGAGACTCTAAATTGCCCCTAGGTGTGAATGTGAGTACGAATGGTTGTTTGTTAGTATGTGCCCTTTGGATTGCCTGGCAACCAGTTCAGGGTGTACCCCGCCTCCTGCCCTATGATAGCTGGGATAGGCTTCAGCATGCCTGTGACCCTAGTGAGGAGAAGCGGCTCAGAAAATGGATGGATGGATGGATAAAATGCTAGAGAATAATTCTGAAGATACAGTACTCAGTATAAAGTACACAAGTATATACAATAAATGAACAAGTCACGTAAATAGACATTGCTCCATCGGTTATCGTTTTGTTTTTAACTTGCTGATCGGTGATCAGCCCCAAAAATCCTGATTGTGTGAAGACTACAGTTCACTGAGTCAAGGGTGTTCTATGGAGCACTGAAAATGTGTTTTTTTCGTCATTCTAAACATATTGTTACATATCTGTATCCAGTAGTTACGGTCAGCGGACATGGAAAGGTCTTCTTCCCATTTAGTGATTGCTAAGTGCATTGATTTAGTGCATGAAATTAATTTATAAACCTTTGAGAGATTTCTTTTACTTTGCGGAAGAAGCTTAACTATTTGCTTGACAAACTCCGGCAGTTCGAGGGTGTTCTGGAGTTATGGTATTCCTATTTTAATTGATGCTTTGAATTTATTGTATTGAAGAAAGTTTCCACCTGTTATTTGGAATTGTTCATCACGTGTATTAAAAACATTATCGTTAAATAGTTGTTGTCGGTGGTCAATTCCATGTTCTTCAAATGTGCTAAATTAAAGGGGTATATTATTAATTTTTAAATCTGGATTTTGCCAGATTGGGGAGAGCATACTGGGAGCTAATTGAGATCCTGTAGATCATATAATTTGGCCCACGATGTAATTAAATTTGGCCCGCAAGAAGATATCAAATGTGTATTAGAGCTGGCCCGCCAGTATATAGCACATGTGGCACTAATATTACAAATCCCAGAATGCTTTGCTAGTGTGATGGCCCATCAGTCTAGACCGGCGAGCGCCCCTTCCCTTTCTGTTGCAGTCGTTAGCAACTATGCTACCAGTCTCCTCGAGCAAATTTACACTTCCCTTTCCCCAAAATGGCAATTTATTATTATCAATTTATTATTTCAATCCACAGGAGTGGACACACACACTGAAAAAAAACTGTTTTTTTTTTGTTGTTTTTTTTTTTAGGGGTAAATTATGTCAATTTAAATACATTTTAATCATGTGCAACCGATGTTCAAATGAAGTAAATTCAAAGGCCTTTTTTTGCAGTGCATGTGCTGGAGTTACGAAGCGATTGTGAGGGCAATTGGCGACATTAATGATCGCCTTGATCAATTAATAGGTGTGTTAAAAGTTCAAAATCACAATTCCGCCAACCAGGGTGGAAATTTAAGAGGAGGACATATCGGTTAAGGTCCTAAAACCTAGCCAAAAAAGGCAGACAGAAAGTTTGCCATACCTCGTTTTGCTCCTTTTCGTGCCCTCCAAACGAATAACCAAAGGACCAATCACAGCCAGCCTGAATGGATGTGTGCGTGGTCTCTTGAAGCATCATGGGAGCATGACTCAACGTGACTCGGAGCTACCCGTCCTATGCATTTGAACTAGAAATATGAAAATTCAGCTATTTTAATGATAAAATCATCGAAATTATTGGATTGAAAAAGAAAATCAATGTAAACTTTGTTTAAAATTTGTTATTTATTTATTTATTTATGAATGCAATCACCCATCCATCCATTTTCTTTACCGCTTCTCCTCACTAGGGTCGCGCAGTGACGTGCGATGAGGTTCATGATTGATGAGGGACTGACCACGTCACGTGACTCTGGAGCTCGATGAAGCTCAACTCAACACTGCCACATGCTGATTGTGGCACCGTACATACCAGACTCCGCTGTGCACTTTTAGTGGCTTTTCTGGTCGATAAGAAAGACTAAATGTCACACACTTTCATGAAATATATTAGACAGTCTGTTAAACGTCAGTAAGTGCAGTACATGTGTGATAAAAGTATATTATTGGCGATGTAATGAGGAAACACCAATGTCTCTTGTGTGAAGCCACGGACCAATCACAGCCTGCTTGAATGGATGTGGGCGTGGTCTCTTGAAGCATCATGGGAGCGATGACTCGATGCGATGAAAATTCATCTTTTAATGATAAAATCATCGAAATTATTGGATTGAAAAAGAAAATCAATGTAAAGCACAGACCATAGAACTCAAATGGAACACTTTAATGTAGCTGTCTTCGGGTGGGAGGCGGGGTACACCCTGAACCGGTCGCCAGCCAATCGCAGGGCACATAGAAACAAATAACCATTCGCACTCACATTCACACCGACGGGCAATTTTGAATATTATTTAAAACAAAAAATAAATGACGATAACTGTTTCCATTTATTTTGATTTATATTTAGAGAGACTTTAATTAACATGGAGGCGCATTTCCATTTATTTTTATTTTTTGTACGTTGAAATTCCAAATATGTCTCTTTGAAATTCAGAAAAAATTGTCTTGGGGACATCATTTGGCGGCTCAGTTATTTAATACGTTAAACAAGAACAACGAACAAACATTTTACAGGCATTATTTGCATTCATTCAAGATTGGGGGGAGGCGGGGTATGTTAGAAGAAAGCCTGCAATCTACAACAAAATGTTTGAATAATACACTCTACAAAGATAGCAAATCCTCATTATTGTAATAACATTTTTCAAACGAGCTCCTGCATAACCATAACCTACATTTATTTGCAAAAATGGTCTGCTCTCATCAGCTGTTCGCACGAAACATCAAGCTTTCGCGAGATGATGAGTACCCGGAAGTTCACGTCATGAGGGATGAGCGCGGCAGTTCTTTTGAGTGTACTGAATCATTCGAATCAGTTCGTTCAAAAGATTCGTTCACCGAATCGTTTCGTTCTTTCCACAGAAACATTCAAGTGCTTCCTCATTCAGTGTCCACTAGCGTTGACTCAAATCGGAACATTAGTTTTTTGCTCCACATTTTTCTTCTCTTGTGTCGACGAAACGCCGGTGATTGAAAATGGTGAGAAAGACATAAAGAAGAGTATATCATGTTTGATTTTCTCAGCTCTCATCACGAACCCCTTTTTTTTTTTTTTTTTTTTTTTTTTACAGCAGCTGAGGTTTGACATTAAGCGGAAGCTGACAGCCACGTCTGACCGTGTAAAGAGCGTGGACCTTCACCCAACCAAGCTGTGGATGCTGGCCAGTCTGTACAACGGCAGTGTATGCGTGTGGAACCACGAAACACAGGTAAAAACAAAAATATGTTCCTTCTGGATGTTCGACTAACTTTGTTTGGTGGTTAATGAAGCTGGAAATGTAACATTTGAAATGTTTTTTGGCAGACTCTGGTGAAGACTTTGGAGGTGTGTGACCTTCCTATCAGAGCATCCAAATTTGTGGCCAGGAAGAACTGGGTCATCACAGGAGCAGTAAGTAACATATCTTCGCTTGTGCTTTTATCCACGACACCAGCAGACTTAAAAGGGCTGAAGGGGAACCGGGCATATGACATTTTGAGATTCCAAGTGGCACAGAATGAACTACCTTGTGTAATGGTGTGAGAATGTCTCATGAGACATAATTACCCCCACACTTACTGTTCTGTATTTACTTTTGGTAATTATGCTTACAACCTGTGAATGTTGCTTTAAAAAAGGCCGTCGATCATTTTCTGTTGAGTTTAGGAAATGGGCTGTATTATACTTTGGTCGGTGGCGGTGTGCTACACGTGGCTGCCGAGTTTGGTAGGTGTAGGTGTGATGTACCACAAATAGCTCTTTGATGAATTGCATCAGCACGCTCGCCAAAGACCTCGAACCTTACCATCACCAAGTCGCAGGCCACTTCCTGTTGGGATTTAGGCTATGCGTGCGTTTGAAGTTTCTGTACGTCTGGGGTCGATACAGGTGTGAGGTGATTTTTGCAGTCGTAGGTGAAACGTAGCAGGAATGAGTCTTTGATGAAGTTGAAGCATTTGGGGTTTTGTGGCCAAATGTGCAATGAAAGGTTTGAACAGGGAGTGAACTGTGACCTCGTCGATGGACAGTTGGACCTTTTTTGCACGCTTGCAGATGCCATACTTACAGGTCGTCAAAAAAATCCTCGTGGTCTCCGGCCCCCACAAAATTGTAATTACAACCCATATTCTAAACATAAAAGAAATGCAGCCCTATGGGTGGCACAAGTCAGTGCAAACTGTAGGCCGGTCCCAAGCCCGGATAAATGCAGAGGGTTGCGTCAGGAAGGGCATCCGGCTTAAAACCTTGCCAAACAAATATGAGCGTTCATCCAAAGAATTCCATACCGGATCGGTCGTGGCCCGGGTTAACAACGTCCGCCACCGGCGCCGTCAACCTGCGGGGCGCCGTTGGAAATTCAGCTACTGTGGGTCGAAGTCAAAGAAGAAGAGGAGGTGGAAAGCGGGTTCTTCGGCAGAAAGAGAAGAGGAAAACACAGAGCCTAGAACTGAATGTGGGGACTTTGAATGTTGGGACTATGACAGGAAAATCTCGGGAGTTGGTTGACATGATGATGAGGAGAAAGGTTGATATATTGTGTGTCCAGGAGACCAGGTGGAAAGGCAGTAAGGCTAGAAGTTTAGGGGCAGGGTTTAAATTATTTTACCATGGTGTCGATGGGAAGAGAAATGGAGTCGGGGTTATTTTAAAAGAAGAGTTGGCTAAGAATGTCTTGGAGGTGAAAAGAGTATCAGATCGAGTGATGAGGCTGAAATTTGTAATTGAGGGTGTTATGTGTAATGTGATTAGTGGCTATGCCCCACAGGTAGGATGTGACATAGAGGTGAAAGAGAAATTCTGGAAGGAGCTAGATGATGTAGTTCTTAGCATCCCAGTCAGAGAGAGAGTCGTAATTGGTGCAGATTGTAATGGACATGTTGGTGAAGGTAATAGGGGTGATGAAGAAGTGATGGGTAAATACGGCATCCAGGAAAGGAACTTGGAGGGACAGATGGTGGTAGACTTTGCAACAAGGATGCAAATGGCTGTAGTGAACACTTTTTTCCAGAAGAGGCACGAACATAGGGTGACCTATAAGAGCGGAGGTAGAAGCACACAGGTGGATTACATCTTGTGCAGACGATGTAATCTGAAAGAGGTTACCAACTGTAAGGTAGTGGTAGGGGAGAGTGTGGCTAGACAGCATAGGATGGTGGTGTGTAAGATGACTCTGGTGGTGGGGGGGAAAATTAGGAAGACAAAGGCAGAGAAGAGAACCATGTGGTGGAAGCTGAGACAGGACGAGTGTTGTGCAGCTTTTCGGGAAGAGGTGATACAGGCTCTCGGTGGACGGCAGGAGCTTCCAGAAGACTGGACCACTGCAGCCAAGGTGATCAGAGAAGCAGGCAGGAGAGTACTTGGTGTATCTTCTGGCAGGAAAGGAGAGAAGGAGACTTGGTGGTGGAACCTCACAGTACAGGAAATCATACAAGGAAAGAGGTTAGCTAAGAAGAAGTGGGACACTGAGAGGACCGAGGAGAGGCGAAAGGAATACATTGAGATGCGACACAGGGCAAAGGTAGAGGTGGCAAAGGCAAAACAAGAGGCATATGATGACATGTATGGCAGGTTGGACACTAAAGAAGGAGAAAAGGATCTATACAGGCTGGCCAGACAGAGGGACAGAGATGGGAAGGATGTGCAGCAGGTTAGGGTGATTAAGGATAGAGATGGAAATATGTTGACTGGTGCCAGCAGTGTGCTTGCTAGATGGAAAGAATACTTCGAGGAGTTGATGAATGAGGAAAATGATAGACAAGGGAGAGTAGAAGAGGTAAGTGTGGTGGACCAGGAAGTGGCAATGATTAGTAAGGGGGAAGTTAGAAAGGCATTAAAGAGGATGAAAAATGGAAAGGCAGTTGGTCCTGATGACATTCCTGTGGAGGTATGGAAGCATCTAGGAGAGGTGGCTGTGAAGTTTTTGACCAGCTTGTTCAATAGAATTCTAGTGCGTGAGAAGATGCCTGAGGAATGGAGGAAAAGTGTACTGGTGCCCATTTTTAAGAACAAAGGTGATGTGCAGAGCTGTGGCAACTATAGAGGAATAAAGTTGATGAGCCACACAATGAAGTTATGGGAAAGAGTAGTGGAGGATAGACTCAGGACAGAAGTGAGTATTTGCGAGCAACAGTATGGTTTCATGCCTAGAAAGAGTACCACAGATGCATTATTTGCCTTGAGGATGTTGATGGAAAAGTACAGAGAAGGTCAGAAGGAGCTACATTGTGTCTTTGTAGATCTAGAGAAAGCCTATGACAGAGTACCCAGAGAAGAACTGTGGTACTGCATGCGGAAGTCTGGAGTGGCAGAGAAGTATGTTAGAATAATACAGGACATGTACGAGGGCAGCAGAACAGCGGTGAGGTGTGCTGTAGGTGTGACAGAAGAATTTAAGGTGGACGTGGGGTTCGATGTTTTGGAGACAAAGTTAGAGAGCGCAGACTTCAATGGTTTGGACACGTCCAGAGGAGAAATAGTGAGTATATTGGAAGAAGGATGATGAGGATGGAGCTGCCAGGCAAGAGAGCTCGAGGAAGACCAAAGAGAAAGTTGATGGATGTCGTGAGGGAAGACATGATGGCAGTTGGTGTTCGAGAGGAGGATGCAGGAGATAGGCTTACATGGAAAAGGATGACGCGCTGTGGCGACCCCTAACGGGACAAGCCGAAAGGAAAAGAAGAAGTGTCGAGGTAATGAATGTGATATGTGTCGGATTTGTGGATTGAAAGAGAAAGGCAGAAAAAGAAACAAACTGGATTAAGAAGTATGTGGGCAAAGTGGAAAAGAAAAAGGAATGTAAGTTGTTTCACGTAACAGAGAGGTTATTCTGAAAGGGAAAAAAAGAGGAAGGAAAAGTTGGATGCAGCAGGGTGGAGAGAGAAAAGAGATTTGAATAAGAAAATAGAAGAGAATGAAAAATTGAGTAGAAAAATTTATGAGATTTGTCTGGGGTGCCCTGCCATGGCAGCTGTTCAGCGAAGAAAAAAAAGAGCGACAAATTCCCCCGCTAAATACAATTTACGGAGCTTTCTGAAAAAACGGCCCCAGTGACGTCACTATAACCGGCATTGCCGGCCAAGGGAGCGGCTCAAATGGCAGACCAATTGTAGAGGGGAAATAAAACTCCTTTCAATTCCGCACGAGCCCCCATTCAAAAAGGTGGGTAAATATACAAAAATTGTCTTTAAAAATTTTTGAGTTTTTACAGAAACGGCTGCCCGGACTCGCTGCTGTTGGTGAAATCTGGATTCAAGCGCTGAAAAAGTTGACGGACAACATGAGCCTGGCGTGTGGTGACATAGTGAGATTGATACACGCCTGTTGCATTTCGGTTCACCAATCGGATGATATTTTGACACGGTCGGGTCTGAATAATGTCGAACCTGAAATTTTATTGGCCCCTTTTGCTCCTATCGTATTTGCTGTGTGACATGTTCCCGTCCTCTTCCCCAGCGGTGCCGAAGCTTCCGGACTTCAAACCTCTCATGGATCCCAGTTCTCACTTCAAAAATTGCATAAGTATTTGGACAGATAAGAGCGAGGCACATCCCTCCCGTTTAAGGGAGGCAAACGTTATTTATAGAATAGCTTTACTTGACACCTTGCCGGTTGAAGTTAGGACTGAACTTTTTAAAGACCCTGACCTCATGAAAGGGGGAGATAGCTTCTGTAATTGTCATGTGTCACACCATTTGAAACTTTTCGTCGACAGAAAACACAAATCATCAGATGAGGTAAAGGACATGCAGGAACAACTTTTGAAGCTACAATTGGCCCAGGCCCGTAAAGTGGCCATAAATAAATAAATAAATAAAATTGGAAGCAGAAAAACAGATGTGGATGGGGCAGGTGTCAACGAGGAGACGAGGCGGGAGTCGTGACAGAGTACACCAACGGTGGCAGGGGAAGCCCTTGCCGACCTCCAACTGACCAAGCATGCTTCAATGGTGGTCAGTATGGACACTGACGATCGCCAATGTACTGTTTACCCAATGATTCAACAGCGACCTCCAGTGGAACCCGGAGAGGCCACACCTCAAAGAGGAGGCTACAAAGCTTCACGAGGGAGAGTTGGGCGCGGCCCGGCAACAGCATCCGCAGCAGGCTCCACAGCAACGAGAGCCATCTCGCCAGTACTACTGCGATGAGGACTGGTCCGAATGCCCAATGAGCCCGGAGCCAGGGGACGGAGGAAAGACAGAGCCTCTGAACCCCGCTAAGGGAAGACAACCAACTGAATGAGCTGTGCAGGGGTGCCCATGAGTCTGCCGATTACGACACCATTAAAGACTGAAATTGCTGGACAGACACATGAACATCAGTTTGTCCTCATGAAAAGAGGGGCTCCAGTGAACTTGATGGGCAGAGATCTGCTTATCAAGACCAGGGCTACCATCCTTTGTAGCCCGGATTGACTGACGATACGGTTCCCCGATGGGACCATGATGAACTGTGGACAGAAGTTGTCCTCCGGTTGGTACATGATACAACATGAACTTCCGGAAGCAACTGCTGGTTTTAGTCGGGCTTGGGCCCGACTGAAACCTGAAACAAAGGAGGGAGGCGGAGTTTACTCGGCCTTCCTGCGGTGGAAGTCCTGGATCGATTCTCTTGCCCCCTATCGTTCTCCAATTGACCCTCTCCATCTCACACTGTTTTATGATAAAAATGACGAAAGGGTTTTTAGGGAATCTTTTGAGTCGATACAGGAAGAAAATTGGAGGCTCAATAGTACAGGAATTTACATAGGAAAACAAGGTGTGGCGGCTGCGTCCACCTTGGCACCAGAGCAGAGTGAGTGGTTTATGATGAACTTGACATCTTGTCCACACATTTTACTTGCACTTGCACTCGGTCATAAAGCCTGAGAACCGGGAACCATGGTGAGAAAATGCCATTTGGCAAATGATTGGCAACAAGATCAAATACCCAATGTGTTGTACTCTCCTAGTACTGAATGTTTTTGTATTCAAGGTACCATGGTGGACGGAGGGATGTTGGAGGATGTGACTTTAGCGCGATTCCATGGCAGAGAATTCTCGGACCATGAGGACGCCGCACAGCTGTTGAGCTCGCTGCCGGACTCACTGTGGTCCGAGGGGTCTATGTACATCCGTGACTCCGGTAACATTCGAGGTAGACCCGACTGCTTTTGTTAACGTGCCGTAGTATCCTTGTAAACAAGAGGCCATAGAAGATATCGTGGAAACCCAAATTCTGAAATCCCAACGCTTTGGTCCATAAATGATGTTATGAAACCCTCCGCTCAAGCTGCAGAACTGCTGGCCAGGTGCAGGGCACTAGAGTTATCTGAAGGTCAGAGTGTTAGTATTTATTAATGGTGCTGAAAATGTAGCAGGCTAATAAATGGATGCTGAAGGAAAATATGTTGTTAAACAGGATCAGTTAATTGACTTTCTCCCTGCAGTAACAGTTGATGTGGTGTGCGACCTCCAGGAGGCGGCGCCAAAGGAAGACAAGCGTAAGTGGCAAGGTGCTGAGTATGATGAGAAGGAGAAGCTGTGGTTTGTATGATGACAAGGAGAACCTAGGAGACTGATGTTACCTCCAGGAAAGTTATGTGTCAATGCTGAACAAGCTGCGCTTTTGGTGGCACCCTTATCTTCTGCGTAAGGTAAAAGATTTTTGTTGGTTTTTTTTGTTGGTTTTTTTTGTGATATATGTCCAGATTTCAGTGTTTCCCTACAACGAAGAGGGAATCGCAACACACTGAGATGGGCCGAGGCCCGAATTTATGTGGTGGTCCCAGTCCAAAGCATAAGGTACTTATTAATGATTGTCTACACTTTTTCTGGATGGCCCAAAGGCTATCCTTGTGCAAAAGAAAACGTGCCGTCTGTCGACAAAACGCTGGTTAACCATTATATTCCAACGTATGAGCTTCCACGAGTCGGATGGTTGACGGACCAGAGCGGCTCTGCGTGCCTGGGATAAAAGCCTGAAAACAACCAGTACGGGAGGTTTTTGGTGTAAGAAAACGCTTCGGTGTTTGAATAAATGACGTGCAAGTTGCTATCTGAGCTGGTGAATGGGATTTGATATATATTGCTTAGAGAGTGGCGGCATGGTGTACGACTGGTTAGAGCATCAGCCTCACAGTTCTGAGGACTGGGGTTCAATCCCCGGCCCTGCCTGTGTGGACTTTGCATGTTCTCCCCGTGCCTGCGTGGCTTTTCTCCGGTTTCCTCCCACATCCCAAAAACATGCATGGTAGATAAATTGGAGACTCTATAATTCCCTGTAAGTGTGACTTTGAGTGCGAATGGTTGTTTGTTTGTATGTGCCCTGCGATTGGCTGGCAACCAGTTCAGGGTGTACCCCACCTCCTGACCGATGACAGCTGGGATAGGCTCCAGCACGCCCGCGACCCGCGTGAGGAGAAGCGGCTCAGAAAATGGATGAGTGCTTAAAAGAGCACTTGAAGTGAGGGTGCATCAAATGGTTTAAGACAGGACATATACGTCCTCAGCTGGGGGGGGGGCAGCTTTACGACAGGCGTGTGTGAGTTTTACGAGTTTATGGTATTGCAAGGGCCAGGGAGATTTACAATAGGATCGTTTAATTAATGCAATAGATAGAAGCCTGGTCTGTAGTGGTTTAGGTGTTATGGTTCAACCAATAAGTGTGCTGTGTTCAGTTTTGTCTGTGTGGTGTATGTGAGAGGACATTCACTCCAGGGTCCAGGTTAATGTTATTGTCTATGAAATCTCGCTTGTCATGTCATGTTAATTGTTTATGTTTTGTGTTTCATGTTTGTGTCATCTTAATTAAAAGCAGAAATGGAGCACTACTGAGCTGGCTGACAGGAGTAGTGAAGGATGTGATCATGTGAAAGAGACAATAGACCTTTAGTTACCAAGGACAGTGTGACTGACGAGAGAATACGGTCTACAGACTGTTGAATGACTGATTTGTTGAAATAACATTATTTTACAGGACGCCAGGAGGATGGAGCTTGATAGTGTTATTGTTGTATTGCAGGATGTTGGTGTGCTGACTTAACGCTTATTTTATTTGATTCTTGGTTTAATGACATAAACACTTTTGTGAAACAAATTAACAATTGGTTGGGGAATAATATCAATGTGGCGGCATGGTGGAGCATTAGAGCGTCAGCCTCACAGTTCTGAGGTGCGGGGTTCAATGCCCGTCCCCGCCTGTGTGGAGTTTGCATGTTCTCCCCGTGCCTGCGTGGGTTTTCTCCGGTTTCCTCCCACATCCCAAAAACATGCATTAATTGGAGACTCTAAATTTTCCTGTAAGTGTGACTGTGAGTGCGAATGGTTGTTTGTTTCTATGTGCCCTGTGATTGGCTGGCAACCAGTTCAGGGTGTACCCCGCCTCCTGCCCGATGACAGCTGGGATAGGCTCCAGCACGCCCGCGACCCTAGTGAGGAGAAGCGGCTCAGAAAATGGATGGATGGATGGATAATATCAATGTTGGGTGACAATTGCCGACTTGTCCCTTCTCTGAAGTATGTATACAGGAATTATGTAGTCCATCCCTTTGGCACGGGTATCTTTTGCAGAGTTGTGATTAATTTATATAAGGGTTTGTTTGCAGGTCTGGTCAGACGGAAGGAGACGACCTGCTGGTTTGTGTATGGGGTTGTGTGTGGATACTGTGTTTTGGTGTTAAATTAGTCATTTAACAAAGGGGGAAATATGTACAGCCTGTGTGTCTGGTCAAAGAAGGTTATAATTATGACTCTGGTGATCTCCCTGATTATAGTTACAGGAATCTATTTTGGAATGCCTTCAATACAAGGAGAAAGTGTGACCAAGAGGGCTGTGAAGCCAACAGGGGCCCAAGAATTGAACTACACATTGGGGGAAAAGACGGTATACCAATTTGAATTGTGTAAGGTGGTTTTTATGTAAATTTTATGATATTACACTTTTTATGGATTATTATGATGCGGCCCGATTAAGTAAGATGAGGTCTGATTTGTGGTGGATGTGTGGGGATTGTCTGTTGTGGGACTTCCTGCCTGGGGAATGGACAGGCACTTGTGCATTGGTCTCTATGATAGCTCCCACAGTGATTAAGCCCCTCTCTGAGCAGGAAATCACTCAAATGGCAGATTTCACCTGGGAGCGTGACTGGTGGGGTAGCTTGAACCGTTTCCGCCGTATGGTCAGTGGCTTCAACGTGGGTGGAAATGCTTGGGAAGAAGGTGAGGACCCCACCTACCTGGATGCCATTGGAATTCCCAGAGGTGTCCTGGATGAGTATAAAGCTCGCTGTCAATTTTCCGCAGGTCTAGAGAGTATTTTTATATGGGTAACTCCGAATAAAAATTTTGATTTCATAAATTTCCATCATTACCAAATTCAAAGATTGGTGAATTTCACCTCCCAACTAACGGAGGGCATCCATGAGCAACTATCAGCTACATCTCTCATGGCATTCCAAAATCGGTTGGTCCTTGATAGTATGTTAGCGGAAGAAGGGGGTGCCTGCTCTCGAATTAAAGGACATTGTTGCACAATTATCCCCATTAATACGGCGCCGAACGGAAAGATCACCAGAGCCATGAAAGGTTTGCAAGCCATGTCTGTTAAACTTAAATCAATGTCTGGAGTGGAGGACAACCCATTCTATAGTCTGCTTAATAGGATGTTTGGTAAATGGAGAGGTCTCATACTGACTTTGGCAACTACCATCATAATTGTCATGGCTGTGCTTGCTATTTGTGGATGTTGTATTATCCCTTGTCTCAGGAACCTGGTTCTCAGAATTGTCCTCAAGGCGTTTGTGGGTAAGGACCCCTATGGCCAATATGAGCTGCTGTCCCTGGACGAGGACAGGGTGGCCATGGAATCGCTCGCTCCATTGAACGCTGTGCTTAGATTAGGTTTATTGAGTATTGTAGTGAAAAAGGTAGTAGGCATAGGGGTTGTTGATCTTCTGATTATCAGAAGATCAACTTGGGGGATTGAAGGGAATATAGAATACTTTATATTGTAATATTGTAATATGTAATTCTAACTAGTTTGGAAGAGAATGTGTATTGGAGTATAGGAGTATATTGCAGGAAGGCCCCCATCGGGGGATATTTGGCCCCCATCAGGGGGTATTTGGAGACAGATATCAAGGAAGAAAGGAACTGCGGGGAGCCACTATAAACATTGAATGCAGGCGACATCTGCAGGCGACACCTGGAGGCGGCGTCTGGAGCAAGATCAGATAGTCATCATTCTGCCGAACAACGATGACGTCAGATTACGGACCAATCAGACGACAGCGATTCCATACTGGCCCGTTTTGAAACATTGTATAAGTCTGGGGTAGAATCAGATAGTTTTAGTTCGACTACTTTATCTGCTCAGGATAAGATAGGGTAGTTACGAACCCAGAGCTCTGCAAAATGTATAGACTCCTCTGTCAGGAATAAATTGGTTGGTTTTTATACATTGTTGTGAATGAAGTTCTTTCACGAAAACAAACACGCGTGGAACCACGGGAGGTATAGGAGATTTTAAAACGCAGGTTCCTTCAAGGTGAAGAAGATTTTTGATCAAACGGTGCGCGAGAGGGACCGGAACATTTTGGGGCAACCTTTTGGCGTACTTTGTGAGTTTTTCGTATTACTTTTAGACTCCAATTTGGGGCACGGTGCCCCAAGTGAACACATTTGAATTGGGGACACGTGGGGACACCCTGGGGAACCCTCATTTTGGGGCACAGGGCACTTAGGGGAACCGCGGTGGGATGGTTTCGTGCAGCACCGGCCGTTGGACACTAGAGACCTCTGCAAACCATCTTTTAACAGCCACCCGCTTTTCCGGATACTTTTCCACGCTGCCGGGGTGGCTTCGGAGGCCTTAATCAGGGGTACTCTGCCGCGCTTTGGGGCACCCTACGGGTACTTTTTGGGGGCACTTCCAGGCTTTAAGTGGCACTTCCGGGGGTTAAACGGGGGCACTTCGAGGGACTTAGGGGCATTTTGGGATCTGCGTGACCTTCGGAGCTCCGTAAGGGGTACTTTTTCACATTTTGGGATCCATGCTGGGACTTTACTGGGACTGAGTGCAAGATGCTCTGCGTGACCTCCGGAGCTCCGTAAGGGGTACTTTGTACTTTTTGGGACTTTTGTTACTTTTGGGGGTCTGTCCCATGAAGATACGAGGGGCTTTGCAGGGACAAGTTCCCAGGACACTCCTTCACTTTTTGGGGCACCTCTGGAGGAATCAAACACTTTTGCCGATCTGGGTGACCTCCGGAGCTCTGGACGGGGCACTTTGATACTTTATGGGATCCATGCTGGGACTTGTTGAGAGTTGCTCTGGGTGACCCGAGAAGATACCAGGAGCTTTGCTGGGACAAGTTCCCGGACCCCTCCGAAGCCGAATGGGACACTTGCTCCACTTTTTGGGGACACCTCTAGAGGAATCAAATACTTGTACACTGTGGCCGATGCGGCTCGGGGGACTCGACCACTTTTCGGGGCACCGCTGGAGGAATCACTCCGGAGCACTCCGCTGCATTTTGGGGTCGTCAAAATGAGGAATCAACCAATTGCCTCTGCATCGGAGCGCCGCCCGGCGGCGGGCGTGGCTTGTTGTTTTTTGGGTGTGAAACCGCTTTTTTTTTTTCAACCTCTTTTTATTCACATGTACGAAGGATGTTATTTTGCCGGTTGCCTTCATCTCAAGCAGATCCTGAATCAACAGTGGCAAAATCTGGTGTGTGTGATTTTTCAGATGTCTGGCACATTCCTAAGAGCCTCAGCTGCCCCCGAACAGGCTGAGGCGAAGCGCTAGGCCGGTTACACTGTATTTTGGCCAGTATCTCCACAACACTTCGAGCGAGGGGGCTCACTCGAAGTGTTGGGGAGATAGTCGGAGGACCTGGAAAACTAAGACCTTATTGGAAAAAGTCCATCAACTAAGTTGTTAAAAACATTGGAAATTGACCTGTTTAGCAGTTTGAGCAGAAACAGGAGCTTGAAATATCGGAGTTTTGCACAGATATCTTCTTTTACCAGTCAATTACCACTGGAAAAAGACCAGACTCAAAATATAAACTGAACAGGACAGAATACAGTGGAATACACATATCACTGGTCTTGTGTACCTGTGAATCAATGAAACAGAACTCAACCTCAGACCATGAACTCAGAGCTGCAGCCCAAGAATGTAAACCCTTAAGGCGAAGTACTCAATCACTGCCAAAACCAAGCACATCACCCCGAGTTGCTGTGCAAAACCCAAACATGTCAATCCCAGCTGGCGCACTTCATTCAGTGCCAAGACCAGCGCCTATTGTCACAGTTCCAGCTGATGTTATACCGAACGAGACCTATGAAAGGGACAATGTCAATGAAACTATGACTGTTGAAAACAATGATTTGGAAACGGCTACTTCAGGTTAACAATGTGATATTGTGTCAGATTCAAATGGACATGAGGATATCACAACAGCACGGAGATCAATCTGAACAGTGAAACCGAGGGAAATTCTCCCCTACAACCAGTTTGGACAGCCATCTTACCAAGCATGGAAAACATGATGTTTGCCTGTGTACCGTACCCAATCCCCGACAACAAGCACAACCTGACATGTACTATTACTCCCCACCCATTTGGACATGTTAGGTGTTAGGAGAAAAGATTACAAGGACCTTGATATATGATGTTTTTGTAACCTGACTTGAGACATTGGTACAAGATGCCGGAGTCTTCTTTTAAAGCAGGGGAGAGTGTAGTAGGATTGAAAATGCCTAATCAAAGGTTTCATTTAAAACAGACACCACCTTAATTTTCTGGGTGATTTACCAATGTTTTTATTGTTATGAGTTCATACAATACCAAACCAGCAGATGGTGCTGTAAGTGTCGCTGTGGACCAGAGGGGTATGCGCAGCTTCAGAAGTAAAGACTGTGGCCGACTGATTCACGTATCCTGTTGTTTGGAAGGGAAGACTATCTGTGTGCCACTTGTTGCTGCTCAGCTTCCCCTAGATCTGGCGCTAACACTAGTGTGGAGCATAAATATGCTATGGTAGTGTGGAATGAGTGGACTTTTCAGAAAGGGTCTGGTTCAACAATGTTAAATGCTCTGTGTGATGGAGATACAAAAATAGTCAGAGAGAACAGAAAAAATATGAAAGCAATTGTGGAGTTCACTGCATGCCAGGGACTTTCACAAAGAGGAGACAGAGAATGACACGGCTGTCAACCAGGGAAACTTCCTTGAACCTTTTACAGATTCGAGGCAAATTTGACAAAACAGTTGCAGAAAAGATAGCAGATATTCCAAGAAATGGAAAGTATGCGCAAATAAGTGATGAAATACAAGATGCTGAAATGTCTGATTTAAAGGTAGATGAAAGTAAGGACCTGAGTAAAATGGAGCAAGTATCTTTGGTGGTGCACGATGTGAAAAATGATGTTGTGTAAGGATTTCTCCATTTCACGCCAGATGATGGTTTAGACACAGTCACCTTTTTGCTATGATCAAAGACTCTCAGGAAATGTAACATTGATTACACTGCCTGTATTGGGCAGTGTTATGACAGCACTGCAGTAATGTCCAGTGTTCACACTGGGGTTTAAGAAAAATTCAGAAGAGGTCCCTCGCGTAACCAACATTCATTGCCATGCGCGCCAAGTTGGTGAATTACGTTCGCAAAGTCTACGCATATGACCCACTTCTGACAAGATGTGGCCAACAAACACTTGGTTCCTGTCCTCGGTAGTCCAGTAACGGTAGGGGAAAATGTGTGTTTTGCAAGCAGAAGGAGTTTGTACTCATTTACCTCAAATAGAGCTTAATATACACAAAATGGTCAAGCTGCATTGGCCGGGAATCGGATCCGGGCCTCCCGCGTGAATTCTACCACTGAACCACCAATGCTTGGTATGGTGGCACTTGCACTTTGACTACATTCCAATGCTCTCGAACGGGTCGCCCACCGGATGAGCAGACCCCCAGGGGTGAATAAAGACCCGGACCCTTTGTTCCTTGTAAACAACATACTATACAACTGTCAGAATGGCTGAGCAATTCAAGGTGCTGACTTCAGATTGCAGTCTCTATGGAGGCGTGGGTTAAAATCCCACTCCTGATAGTGTCTAGTCTATAAAGACGATGTGTCCATTCTGTCTATAATTTCCTTTTTGTGAGTGCGCCTCTGCTGGTGGAATTAAATGCTCACATGGCGAGTGACAATGTGACCCGGAAGGGCGTGATAAAGGCAAACGCCTCCTCACCCCTCCTCGATCTGAGCGCGAGTCATGCTTACTGATAGGAATAATGTGCTCGTCACAGACTGTCAATAATGAAAACCATCTTCACACATAAGGGTTTCCAGATGAGCACTTGACACCAGGACAACATAAAGCCGCAGTTCGATGATCTACTTTGTGGTCATGTCATCGGACTTGCTGCCGCATTTCTTGGACAGTGGGGTCAAAAGAGGGGTGGAACTGCAATCTGATTCCCACTGGGTGGTGTGTTTGCTTTGATGTTGGGGGCAGATGTCAGTTCGACCTGAAAGAGAATTACGTATTGTGAGGGTGTGCTGGTAATGTCTGGCAGAGACCCCAGTCAGAAGGAGCTTCAACTCCCACAACCGCCAAAACATTGTCCATGTCCCAGGGGAAGCAAGGGACATTAAGTCCAAGTGGCCCATGTTCTGTCAACAGACTTTGTCTTCATTCTCATGCTCTTGACTTCGATTCCTACATTCCAGATGAGTATTGAGTCAGTAAGTCAGAGGCACTGGCATGCATATAAACATCAGAAAACTATGATGCAATAAAAAACAACACAATCGAAGTCTGTCGGAGTGGCTGAGCCGTCCAAGCAACTCCATTCAGGTTACAATATCTACGGGTATGCGGGTTGTAATTCTGCTTCTTGTGTGATTAGACTGACAAAAACTGTCTGTTTCTCTCCTTGGCTTTCCAGTCCAACAAAAATTGGTACGAGGGTGTTATCATTGTTTCTGCCCTACACTGCCACGAAACAACACAAGGGATATTTGTGAGGATGGCCCAGCGCGCCAAGTTGGTGAACTACGTTCGCAAAGTATACGCATATGACCCACTTCTGACAAGATGTGACCAACAAACACTTGGTTCCTGTCCTCGGAAGTCCAGTACGGGTCGGGGAAAACGTGTGTTTTGCAAGCCGTAGGAGTTTGTACTCTTTTACCTCAAATAGAGAGTAATATACAAAAAATGGTCAAGCTGCATTGGCCGGGAATCGGAACCGGGCCTCTCGCGTGGCAGGTGAGAATTCTACCAATGAACCACCAATGCTTTGTATGCTGGTTCTTGCACTTTGACTACATTCCAATGCTCTCGAATGCATTTTCTGTCGAATGGCTGTCCTTTGTCGCACTCGTACGGCTCCAACTACCGGAGACAAATTCCTTGTTTGCTTTTGACATACTCGGCAAAAAAAGATGATTCTGATTTTGATCCTGCTGATTCTGATTTAATTTACTCTACCTTATCTACTCCTACTAATACTGCCATTCACTCCACTGTAATGTATTCCTCAGAAGTGGTTCGGGTTCATAAACCGTGGCTTTGGCGTCCACACAATAATGTGCAATAATTACATATCATTTAAAAATCCATACCTTCGTATCCTTAGCCTCGAGTCAATTAAAAGCCCTGATGTGATAACTTTGTGCCGTATCACATGATACTAATATATATATATATTTCTCGATATATGTGTGTATTGTTTTTTGTTTTGTTTTTACTGTCGGAAAAGGAGAAACGGGATGTTTAAAAAAGGTACGTGAAGATTCTGTCTCCTAATAAAGAGACGGAAAGTCATAAGAGAGAGAATGACTGCATTATAATTTAGGTCAACCACCGAAAAGAAAACGATTCCACGAGAATCTAAAGTAGCCTCGAGTCAATTAAAAGCACTGATGTGATAACATTGTGCCGTATCACATGATACTAACACAAATATCTATATATATATATATATATATATATATATATATATAGATATATATAGATATATATGTATATATATATAGATATATGTGTGTCACCCCCAGTGCACTCTGCATTCTATTCACAGTCCCCTCATATCGTTGCATCACCTGACCGGAAGGTGTCCTGTGACTGTTGCTGCTCTGCGTGCTCGCAGATCAATTGTCCCGACTTGGCAAAAGACAGGACAGATTTAGAACGATCAAAATAAAAAGACTTTTGCTTGGTTGCTTCCTCATCCTCACTCATGAAACTGTGACTTAACAGACAGCACAACAATTACATTCAAGTACTGTGCCAAATTAATGTTACAAAATCACAATTCTGTGACTTTTCTGTGTGGTCACCTTTAGAATTGTATACGAGAACAACCCCAGATCCGAGTTTCAGAAGATACGTTATGAAGGCAACAAGGTTTTCAAGTGTGGAGAGTTGCCAGAATTGCTAGGAAAGTGGTACATACGAAATACAGTGCGGAATCTCGGTGTAACATCTGATCTGTAGGCCTGTATCTGGAAAGGTAAACAGAATAAAGGGAACAACTTTTCTAAATCTTTGTGGAAAAACCCTTTAACACCCCAGGCCTTTGACACAAATGAGATGCTTCCTTCTCTGTGGTGTGTTGAATTTACATGCCATTTTTTGGGCCTGCCTTAGTGCCACTTTAAAAGCATTTCAATACTTTTCAATGGGGAAAATGGATTTGAGATAGAAGTAAATTGAGTTCCTCTTCCTGTTGGAAGCGTATTTTATTATGATCACATATACCGCACACTTTCGAGTTTACCACGAAAGGTCACAGCTTCTTGACAGTCTAGTGCAATCAGTCAGTAATTTATTTGATATGGACATCACTAAATTATTGGAAAACAAGGCATCCCCTCTCCTTGAGCCGTCACCTTATCGCGGTGGAGGGGTTTGTGTGTCCCAATGATCCTAGGAGCTAAGTTGTCTGGGGCTTCACGCCCCTGGTCGGGTCACCCATGGCAAACAGGTCCTCGGTGAGGGGCCAGACAAAGCAAGGCTTCAAAAACCCTATGACGAACAAAATATATGGATCAAGGTTTCCCTTGCCTGGACGCGGGTCACTGGGGCCCCTCTCTGGAGGCCGGCATGGAGGTATATTATATTTGTGAATGCCCTTTCAGATGAGTTTGCTGTTCCGCCAAAGTCATATTGCCTGCCAAGACGTCCACCAGCCAGACTGGGCTGCTCTGTATTTGTTTCCAGAGAGAACAAGGAAGCAACATTTGTTGTCACTTTTCAACTATGCTCCATGTGGGAACTTAATACGCCTGCGTACTGTACTGAAATTCAGAATAACAATGCACGTAAGTTTTTGATAGTTGTCTGCGACCCATTGAATCCCGAGAGCGACCAACCCCGAAATGAGATTCATTGGTTTTACACTACATTCTGCACACTTCATGTCATATGATTGTTGGGTGTGCACGGCTAAGCATTTCATTACTTTGACCAAGTTGTGGGGGTGCACCGTTCCTGGAGGTACTGCAATACCAGGTCGATTCGTGGAGTGGACGGTACGAGCCCCTATTCCATCTCACAATTCCAAAAATCAATTTAATATATGGTCCCCGGATATGGGACGTATCAGATATTAAACTGATAAGAACAGATCAGTTTTGAGCAATTTTATTGTTACTGCCAACAGAATATTACATCAGCTCTTTAAGTAGGGAGCACAGTTTTATCTTTCACATCAATTAAACATTGAAATGAGGGCAAAATAAATTACAGAAGCCATCGAAAAGTTGTTTAAAATTCTACTCTGTAATAATTATCCATCGATCCATCCATTTTCTGAGCCACTTCTCCTCACAAGGGTCGCGGGAATGCTGGAGCCTATCCCAGCTATCGTCGGGCAGGAGGCGGGGTTCACCCTGAACTGGTTGCCAGCCAATCGCAGGGCAATTTGTAACTTATTTCTGAATAATTGGTAAAGTCTTCAGTGCTCTCTGACATTATGTCCACTTGCACATTTTAATATGAATTCATTAACAATGAATAATCACAAAAAAATAAATATTTTTAGCGTTTTATAATGAAGTCATTGTCCAATAGCAACACTTATTTAGCCTTTACGTAAGAAAGCTGAGATCTCCCAGGTGACCTGAGCATCACTTTGGAATACGAGCGATCAAGTTAGGTAAAATGAACAAATTAAATGACAAAATTGCATTTTCGCCATCAACAACTGAAACAAAATGTTAATCCATTAAATGTTAATACGGAGGATGTTAAGGAATTTAAATTGGATATAATACACATCAACAGGTAAAGCTAATTGCAAAACACGGGGCCTACTCATGACCATACATTTCCTTAAGACTATTATACTTAAGTATTATAACCAAACTACATTTCTTTACAAATATGGAACTTTTTTTTCTTTTGTTGTGTGTTGTCAGTAATAATGGCTGACAATTAAGTATTTCACGGGTGGTTGGCTTAGCTTTCACTGTCATTTTTTGCATTAATTCTTGGGTAGGGCATGCAAACTTTTTTTGGATATACGTTGAGACGTTTAATGGCCTAATATGCATGGCTTTTGATGTTTTTATTCGATTATTAACACACCACACGACGAACTGGAACGTTGTGGAACCAAATTAGTGGAAGGGTTGTAATTCGCCTCCTCTACGACGATGGCGCTAGAGTCCTACTTTTAGTTACCCAAGCAGGAAACAGCAAGTAGTTAACGAGGCAAGGGAGCAAACAGCTCTTCTCCTTGTGGCCACAAAATGTTACCAACAACCGATTGTTATTACAAATAACTCATCATTCATCGGATGTTTAAGACTGTTCATACACGGCTAAAAAAATATACGTTTATTTCCGCATTCTATTGGATCAATGTGGGTCACGTGACCAAAAACACGAGCATCTGACACCATTCTTTCCATATAAATGTTGAAAAACAACGCAGCCTCCATGTTCCCATTTCGAGTATGGCAGAAGAGTGACAAGAAATGTTACTTCCTTGTTCTCGAGCCGCTAGTTTACTCTGTAAACAAATATAGTGCTCCCCAGCCTGGCTGGTGGACGTCATAGCAAGCAAAGTGACTTTGGCGGTACAGCAAACTCATTTGAAACAGCATTTAAAAAAGGTAATATATTGTGCATGTTTTCAGAGGCTGTTTTTAAACAAAATAATTTGTTTTCAAGTTAGATGAAAGTGGGTTGTGACTTTGCAACATCAGCAACATGCGGGTGACAACAGTTGAGAATCACTAATAATGCTTCTCGAACCTGCATCCAAAGCATGGAGATGAAAAAATCGGTGAGGTTGTCATGCGCAACAGGCCTCAGTAGGCCTCATCCAACTGTTGTAACCGGAGGTCTTATCAATATGTTCCATTCGACGAGATGTTTATTTACTTTAGATTTTTTTAAATGTAGGCCAGTCATATGTCTCTATTAAACCCAAATTCTTCTTTTCTTTTCCTTTGGGCTTGTCCCTTTAGGGGTTGCCACAGCGCGTCATCCTTTTCCATGTAAGCCTATCTCCTGCATCCTCCTCTCGAACACCAACTGCCCTCATATCTTCCCTCACGACATCCATCATCCTTCTCTTTGGTCTTCCTCCAGCTCTCTTGCCTGGCAGCTCCATCCTCATGCATAATTTCTGGTAGTGGGGGACTGCGTTCGCGCAATCTCCTGGTCATTGTTTCAAAATAATGAGGATGTTGCTCATTGTTAAAGCTGGAGTGTGCATAATATGACGCTATGATACTGCAGTATGATGTAATTTCTAGCATACATGGGTTTGCTCTGAGTAGTAGAACCAGTTAGTAATGACAAGATTAAGCTTCATAACATCGTAACGCTTCGGTCATTGGTTCGAGTCATGGTCCATGTCTTGATGCTTCATGTGCACACGAAACCACCTGCTGGCCATGTGTATAATCACAGGCAACTGTATCTTCGGCCACGTATTGTGTGATGCATTGCAATATGGCGTTTGTTGTGGCTCTTGGAAATAACTTATGAATGACAAAAAAATGTTTGATCAAATATTGTGTCGACATGAAAAAATAAAATATTGTTTCAACGTACTCTGTCTGTGTAACTGGTAATGGTAGTAATCATATACAGGTAAATCTAAAAAAAAAATAGAAAACTCAATTGATTTCAGTACTCCTACATAGAGATTCTTTAAGCACTTACTTTTCAGAGGGCAAATTCCTGCCTAAATTCTACATTAAAATTTGTTACATTATATTCTAGATTCCAGAGGTGGTGAATTTGGAGCTATCGTTAGCTTTAAGCTACAATCCTCAAATTATTCATGTATAAAAAAATATATTAAATTGATTTTTGGAACTGAGAGATGGAATAGGGGCTTGCTCCATCCACTCCACGCATCGACCTGGTATTGCAGTACCTCCAGGAATGGTGCACCCCCACAAAATGGTTAAAACAAGTGCGTATCTCTCAGTCATATGCTTTGAAATTACATCATGCACAGCATGGTAAGCAAGTTTGTAGTCTATACAGTATGTTGTATTGTTATTTGCATTTTGGGTGCAGTACAGAGGTGTATTAGTTTCCAACGTGGAGCATAGTTGAAAAGTGACAAGAAATGTTGCTTCCTTGTTCTCTCGCCGCGAGTTTCCTCTGTAAACAACTACAGTGCAGCCCGGCCTGGCTGGTGGATGTCATGGCAAGCAATATGACTTTGGTGGTACAGCAAACTCATCTGAAACGGCATTTACAAATATAATATACTGTAAATGTTTTCAGAGGCTATTTTTAAACAAAATAATGTATTATTCTCAACTTATATGAAAGTGGGTCGCGACTTTACAACATTAGGAACATGCGGGTGACAGTTGACAACCACTGTGAAGACCACACTAGCCTGCTTCAGTGTTCGCCAAGGTTGTCATGCGCAATAGGTCACAGTAGGTGGCAGTAGCGTTTTGAGACTGCACATCAAACTGTTGTACCCGAAAGTGTTATCAGTGTGTGACATTCGACTCGACGAATGCATTAAGTCGTCTAATTATGTTTACATTCGATTTTCTTTAATTAGTTAAATCATGGCAGCACGGTGGTGTGAATGTGAGTTTGAATGGTTGTTTGTTTGTATGTGCCCTGCGATTGGCTGGCAACCAGTTCAGGGTGTACCCCGAATGGGTGGTTTCTATGCTTTCTGGGTGTGAATGACCCCACTTTCAAGTTATTTTATCGTGTCTCGATGCTGCTGTGCATTATGGGTATCCATTTACTGTCTCAATTTAAACTAAAATTCTCAAACAAGAAGCATATTTCATCATGTATTAGCACACAGTAGCGTTTCATCTCGCGTGTGTTCCGTCTTGTCCCTTATATGTATGGTTGGTCACATGCTCATGACGACACCGTTGCTTGACATAGCGTGCGCGTGAATGACTTGCGTGCTCGCGCCGGGTCCTACTCATACTTACCTGGCAGGGGAGACACCATGATCAAGAAAGTGGTTCAACCTCAGGATGAGGATCAGCCATTGCATTCCGGCTGTGCTGACACATGTGAATTCGCCAAATGTGGGAATCTTGACTGCATAATTTCTGTTAGTGGGTGACTGCGTTTGTGCTTTCCCCTGGTCACTGGGTAATGAAAATTAACACTGAGTGATGTAGTTGTGTGGTAATTTAGAATGGTTGAAATGTTTATAAGCTGTTTTGTTACTTTGTTTACAAATGCTATTAGTCATGTAAAGCACATTAAGTTTGCTTTTAGTCATGTAAAGTACATTAAGTTTGCTTGTGTATGAAATGCGCTACATCCTCCTAAGAATCAAGGAAAACAAGAGTCTTTCAATTGATTTATATCAGAATCAGAATCATCTTTATTTGCCAAGTATGTCCAAAAAACACACAAGGAATTTTTCTCCTGTCGTTGGAGCCACTCTCGTATGACAACCGACAGTCAATTTACAGAACACTTGGAGACAGAAAGACATTGACAAAAAAAAAAAACAGCCTCTGAGCAGTAAAGGGTTGCTATTTATCTGGTAATGACGGAACATTTTTTTTTTTTTTTGACAGATGTGCAAAAAGACGCAGAGTCCTCGAGCACTTAGAGCAGTTCGAATGACTAATATTGCAATAGTCCGGTGCAATAACCATTGTGCAAAGGGCGCTGAGACTTCAAGGAGTGTATGCGGTTTAAAGTGACGAGTAGTGCGATAATCTGGGACAATGTTGATTGTGCAAATGTTACAGATACTCCTCAATCAGTGTGCAAATGGAGCAGATGCTACTCTGGCATGAGTGGCCAGTATATGCAAATAGTGCAGCATGGCGAGACAAATACAGTGAGTGCACGAGTAATACATAATTGGCCCCACAGAAATGTGACAACGAACTCAAGTAAAAAAATTGCCAGCATGTTGTAATGGAATTGTAGGTCAGGTGTTTAAGAAGTTGATCGCAAGAGGGAAGAAGCTGTTGGAATGTCTACTAGTTCTAGTTTGCATTGATCGGTAGCGCCTACCTGATGGAAGGAGCTGGAAGAGCTGGTGACCGGGGTGCGGAGGGTCCAAGAGGATTTTGCACGCCCTTGTCTTAGTTCTGGCAGCGTGCAAGTCCTCAATGGTGGGTAGGGGGGTACCGACAATCCTTTCAGCAGTTTTGATTGTCCGTTGCAGTCGGAGTTTGTCCTTTTTTGTAGCAGCACCAAACCAGACTGTGATGGAAGAACACAGGACCGATTCGATGACCGCTGTGTAGAACTGTCTCAGCAGCTCCGGTGGCAGGCCGTGCTTTCTCAGAAGCCGCAGGAAGTACATCCTCTGCTGGGCCTTTTTGAGGACGGAGTTGATGTTGTTCGCCCACTTCAGGTCCTGAGAGATTGTAATACCCAGGAACTTGAAGGTCTCGACGGTTGACACAAGGCAGCTGGACAACGTGAGGGGCAGCTGTGGCGAAGGATGCCTCCTGAAGTCCACGATCATCTCTACCGTCTTGAGCGTGTTCAGCTCCAGGTTGTGTCGCCCGCACCACAGCTCCAGCCGCTCCGCTTCCTGTCGATATGCAGACTCGTCACCGTCCTTGATGAGGCCGATGACAGTGGTGTCATCTGCAAACTTCAGGAGCTTGACAGTCGGGTTCGCTGAGGTGCAGTCGTTCGTGTAGAGAGAGAAGAGCAGCGGAGAGAGGACACAACCTTGGGGCGCCCCAGTGCTGATGCTGCGTGTGGATGAGTTGGCCTCCCCCAGCCTGACCTGCTGTGTCCTGCCCGTCAGAAAGCTGTAAATCCACTGGCAGATGGCAGGTGAGACGCTGAGCTGGAGAAGCTTGGTTGAAAGGAGTTCAGGGATGATGGTGTTGAACGCTGAGCTGAAGTCCACGAACAGGATCCTCGCGTAGGTCCCTGCACTGTCGAGGTGTTCTAGGATGAAGTGCAGTCCCATGTTGACTGCATCATCCGCAGACCTGTTCGCTTGGTAGGCAAACTGCAGGGGGTCCAGCAGGGGACCTGTGACACTCTTGAGGTGGTCCAGCACGAGACGTTCAAAGGACTTCATGACCACAGATGTCAAAGCGACAGGCCTGTAGTCATTCAGACTAGAGATTGCAGGTTTCTTGGGGACTGGAATGATGGTGGAGCGTTTGAAGCAGGATGGAACTTCGCACATTTCCAAAGATCTGTTAAAGATCTGAGTGAAGACTGGAGCGAGCTGGTCCGCGCAGACTTTGAGGCAGGATGGGGACACATGGTCCGGTCCTGTCGCTTTGTTAATCTTCTGTTGTTTGAAGATGCGTCTCACATCCTGTTCATGGATGGTTAACACAGAAGTCAGAGGTGTGGTTGTGGTCGCGGGTGCGGCCGGGTGGGTGTGTGGAGTGAAACTGTCCTTTTCAAATCTGCAATAGAAGGTATTCAAGTCGTTGGCTAGTGTGCTATTGTTCTCAGCTTGGGGGGATCGTCGCTTGTAATTAGTCAGCGATTGGAATGCACGGCAGACTGATTTCGAGTCGTTCGCGCTAAACTGTTTTTCCAACTTTGCTGCATAGATCCTCTTTGCAATGTTAATTTCTTTAGTAAGCTGGTTTCTAGCTCGATTATACAGGGCCCTGTCCCCGCTCTGATATGCATCTTCCTTAGCTTGGCGAAGCTGCTTAAGTTTAGCAGTGAACCACGGCTTGTTGTTGTTGAATGTCCGAAATGATTTTGTTGGTACACAAACCTCTTCACAGAAACTGATATAGGATGTGACAGTGTCCGTATATTCATCCAGGCTGCCAGCTGAATTTTCAAAGACACTCCAGTCTGTGCAGTCTAAACAGCTTTGAAGTTCCATCTTTGCTTCATTGGTCCACTTTTTGACTGTTTTCACTGTAGGCTTCGCACATTTAAGTACTTGCTTGTACGTCGGTATTAAGTGAATTAAGCAGTGATCAGACGAGCCCAGGGCTGCACGAGGTATAGCACGGTATGCGTTTTTTACCGTAGTGTAGCAGTGGTCTAAAGTATTATTTTCCCTGGTAGGACAGTCGATGTGCTGCTTGTATTTAGGGAGTTCGTGGTTGAGTTTAGCTTTGTTAAAGTCCCCGAGAATAATGAGGGGTGAGTCAGGGTGTTTTTTTTCAATTTCGTTGACTTGTTCGGCGAGCGTTAGCAATGCGGCGCTCGTGTTAGCTTGCGGTGTGATATAGACTCCAGCCAGTATAAACGATGCAAACTCACGTGGCGCGTAAAATGGTTTACAGTTCAGAAACAGCGACTCCAAATGCGGGCTGCAGTGTGTGCTGAGCACCGTGACGTCCGTACACCATTTTTCGTTTATATGGAGGCATATCCCGCCGCCCTTCGTTTTTCCCGATGATTCCATGTCGCGGTCCGCTCGATGAATGTTGAAGCCGGGAAGCGTGACGGCGCCATCGGGTACAGCGTCGCAAAGCCAGGTCTCCGTGAAGCACATGGCCGCGGAACGTCCGAAGTCTTTACTGGTCTTTAACAGAAGATGAAGCTCGTCCATTTTGTTGGGTAGGGAGCGTACATTCGCGAGGTGGATCGACGGGAACGCCAATCTGTGTCCTCTCTTGCGGAGTTTCACCTGAATTCCGGCTCGTTTTCCTCTGTGGCGCCGCTTCCGCATCCATGCGCCGAAAACCGCGGACGCCGCTGCGGTGAGTAACTCGGGGAAAAAACTGAGCGGATTTTCGAAAGTTGGTGACAGAAAGTCCGGAGTAGCCTCCTTGATGGTTAGCAGGTCTCCCCTTGTGTAAGTGAGTCGTGTAAGGTCTCCAAAGACGGACGAAAAACACAAAAACAAAGACAATACTAGAGAGCGCGTTACCGAGGCGCGTTACCGAGGCGACCACACTGGTAGGCGCCATCTTGGTTTCTCCTTCTTTAGTGTCCAACGTGGCATACATGTCATAATATGCCTGACTGGTCGTTGCGGAGGCGTGGGCTACTGCTGAATGGAGCCGCAATTCCGCCGCCTGTCATTCATGGGCTTTTTTCATAAAGACTATGGAGCAATTTTTCAGTTTTCCACACCAGATCGTGAGGCAGCTCACTCCCTTGTCACCTTACAACAAGGCAAGCACAGGGTGTCAGATTACGCGATTGAGTTTTGCATTCTAGCAGCTGGGAGTCATAGGAATAATCGGGCGCTACTCGATGCCTTTTTTCAAGGACTATCCCCCCGCCGTCAAGGATCATTTAGTCCCGCTAGACCTGCCGACCGACTTGGACACTTCATCGCTCTCGCCGTAAAAAATTGACGAGGCTTTTCGATCGCAAGCTGGATCGCGTTCAGGGCTATGTTTCTAAGGACAATCCACAGACCCCATCTGGGGATCCTGATTTATCTCAAGTGCCCACCTGTTACCAGGATATGAAAGAAGTTTTTTTCCAAGTCCAAGGCCACAGACCTTATGACTGTGCTGTTGACTTGCTGCCTGAAACCCCACCCCCACGAGGGAGGAGGTTCTCTCTTTCAGGGCCTGAAAACAAGGCCATGAAGGAGTATGTGGAAGAATCACTGACAGCCGGGATCATTCGCCCATCTTCATCCCCTGCGGGAGCAGGATTTTTCCTTTGTGGACAAAAAGGACAAGACCCTGCGACCCTGTATCGATTACCGGGGTCTCGACGAGATAACTGTAAAAACCAGGGACCCTCTTCTTCTCATCTCTACCGCCTTTGATTTCCTGGAGGGAGCCAAGATTTTCACCAAACTGGACTTAAGAAATGCGTATCATCTAGTCAGTATAAGGGAGGGGGATAAATGGAAAACAGCATTCAACATGCCAACAGGACATTATGAGTATTTGGTAATGCCTTTTGGACTTACTAACGCTCCAGCTGTTTTCCAAAACCTTGTCAATGATGTCCTGTGTGACATGTTGAATGTGTATGTTTTTGTTTATTTGGATGACATTTTGATATTCTCCCCGGATGAGGAGATGTATTGCAGCGGTTACTGCAGCATCAACTATATGTCAAGGCTGAGAAATGTGAGTTCCACAAGGCGTCCGTTTCTTTTCTGGGTTTCGTCCTGGCTCAAGGTGAAGTCAAAATGGACCCTTGCAAAGTCGATGCCGTTATTAATTGGCCTACTCCCACGTCACGCAAAGATGTACAAAGGTTCTTAGGGTTCGCAAACTTCTACAGAAAATTCATCAGAAATGTCAGTTCTATAGCCTCTCCTTTGCATGATCTTACCTCGCCACACAAACCTTTTGTATGGAACCCGCTTTGTCAGGCAGCTTTTCAAAAACTTAAATCAAGCTTTACGTACGCTCCCATCCTTACTTTGCCAGATCTCAAACAGCAGTTTGTGGTAGAAGTCGATGCGTCTGATGCCGGAATAGGAGCAGTGCTCTCCCAGAAATCTCTCAATGATGTAATTTACACAAGGATGTGTAAATTACATCCTTGTGCTTTTCTCTCCAAAAAACTGACCCCAGCTGAGAAAAATTATGACATTGGTGACCGTGAACTACTGGCAGTCAAGGTGGTTTTGATGGAGTGGAGGCACTGGCTAGAGGGGGCACAGACTCCGTTTTTAGTATGGACAGATCACAAGAACCTTGAGGATATTAAATCTGCCTAAAAGATTAAATGCGAGGCAGGCTTGATGGGCTCTGTTCTTCACTAGATTTCATTTCATGTTATCCTACCGACCTGGTTCTAAAAATGGAAAGCCAGATGCTTTGTCACATATTTTCTGCGAAGGGAATTCTTTGTCCGACCCTAAGACTATTTTGCCCAAGTCATGTTTCATTTCCGCTTTTGTTTGGGACATTGAAACTGCGGTTAAAGGGGCTCTGAAAATCACTCTTAGCCCTGAAGATTGCCCTGAAAACAGGCTTTATGTGGTTCCGACCTTAAGGGGAAGAGTCATCCACTGGGCTCACACGAACCGAACTGTATGTCACCCAGGCATTGCCAAGACGCAATCAGTGGTCGAACAGCGCTTTTGGTGGCCTAATGTTAGGAGGGATGTTATTGATTACGTCAATGCTTGCCAGGTATGTGCTGCTAACATACCTTCTCGTCAACGTCCTTCTGGGGACTTGCGACCCCTGCCAATACCACAACGTCCTTGGTCAGACATTTCCGTAGACTTTGTGACAGGATTACCGGCCTCGAAAGGAAATACCACAATTCTCACCGTTGTTGACAGGTTCTCTAAAATGGCTCACTTCATTGTACTCCCGAAACTCCCCTCAGCTAAAGATACTGCAGAGTTAATGATCAATCAGGTATTCAAATTCCATGGTTTCCCCAAGAATGTGGTGTCTGATAGGGGTGCCCAAATCATTTCGCAATTTTGGAAGGAGTTTTGCAATCTCATAGGTGCTACTGTCAGTCTGTCATCTGGGTTTCACCCTGAAACCAACGGCCAAACCGAAAGGCTGAACCAGGACCTGGAGACTGGGCTCCGATGTCTCGCTTCACAGGAGCCGCGATCCTGGTCTCAGAAACTGGTTTGGGTCGAATTCTACCACAATTCCCTCCCCTCTGATTCCACTGGTCTATCGCCTTTTCACGTTGTGCATGGTTACCAACCATCTCTGTTTCCTGCCATAGCCCCAGAGTCCACAGTTCCAGCGGCATTGACCTTGGTGAGATGCTGCAGGAGGACTTGGGAGCAAGCCCGCCAAATGCTGCTGCGCCAGGGACGGTCCTACAAAGCCGCTGCTGACCGTCGGAGGACACCGGCCCCAAACTACAAAGTGGGTCAGCGAGTTTGGCTCTTGACCAAACATATTCCACTCCGGGTGGAGTCCAAGAAGCTCACTCCCAGGTTCATTGGGCCCTTCCCCATCACAAAGATCATCAACCCTGTCACCATGAAGCTTAGGCTCCCAAGGTCGATGCGGGTCCCCCCTGCTTTTCACGTCAGCCTACTCAAGCCAGCCCGGGAGTCCCCTCTGGTCCCGCCTTCCAGGCCCCCTCCTACCCCCCCGGTTTGTGGATGGGGGCCCTGTCTTCTCTGTGAAGCGGCTGTTGTTGTCTCGTCGGAGGAGGAGGGGTTTTCAATATCTGGTGGACTGGGAGGGCTACGGGCCTGAGGAACGTTCATGGGTACCGTCTGCGTTTATCATGGATGACTCGCTCATTCGGGACTTCCACGTTGCGCATCCAGGGGGCCCGGGGCCGTCTGGGGCCCGGCCGTTAATGGGGGGGGGGTACTGTCATGGGTGTGTGTTCCGGTTTTTGTCTTCCCCGTTTCACACACACCTGCTCCTGTGAGCATCTTCACCACCTGTGCCTTGTTCACCCTAATTACCCCTTGTATTTAACCTCGTGTCTCATTCCCTCTCGTCGCCAGTTCCTTGTACTTTGTCGTCGCGTTCCAGCATTCCTTGTTTCCACGTCACAGACTCACAGTAAGACGACCCTGTTCCGATTATGGACCTCGCCTCTTTGCCTCATGTTTTCGGATACTGTTGCCTTTCTTGGATTACCTGCCTGTGTACAGACCTCTGCCTGTATATTAAACCTCTCTTTTTGAAACTGTCCTTTTGTTTTGGAGTCGTGCATTTTTGGGTCATATCCTCTGTTCCGTTCATGACACCAAAGTCAATTGTTTTAAGATTAAACATCATGCCAATGTGAATATTCTCTTTCATCGGTCCAGGGCTTGACATGAACTTTTTGCTCACCAGCCACTGTGGCTAGTGGCTTCGCAGAGTTATTAGCCACTCACTATTTTAACTAGACACAATTTTGTGTTGGATAAATATTCAAATTTTGGGAGACTATGATGTTTGGGTTTTCATCATTTGTAAGCCATTATCATCAGCTTGCAAAAAACAAGGGCTTGAAATACCTTTATTTTACATGGGTTTCACTTTCCGCAATGAATGACAAAAAAACTAACGAATAACATCAAGATTTTTTTTTTCGATGTTCCCTTATGACCCGAAATATCTCAATCAATCGAGACCTCAACAGTCGATGACTTTACTGCTCCCTTTTTATGTTTTTTTTTAACATGTCGATCAGCCATAGAAGTTGAAAAATTGTGTTCTTTTTGACAAAGTAACAAAGAGAAATTACAGTTTTTTTTCAACTTCAAAGAGTGAAAGTAAATTGTCGACAGTAAGATTAAAAAAAAAAAAACTTTACTGACACCTAAAAATCTACTTGTACAATGTGCAGTAATCCCCACTCCACCTCTGGGGTTAGGTTCCACACCTCTCATGCGGCTATGGCTCAGTAGGTAGAGCGGGTCGTCCAGTGACTGAAGGGTTGCTGGTTCAAAGACTGTCTTTGAACCAGTGGGCCTGGCAGAGCCTTGCATGGCAGCAGCCACCCATTGGTGAATGAATGTGTGTGTGAGTGGGTGAATGTGAGGCTTTGGGCACTGTGGCACTGTGGTAGTGTAGAAAAGGGGCAGTCCATTTCATGATAAGTGAGATTCTGCAATTTTGAAAAACCCTATTTAAATACACCATAGCCATGTTTTTATGGCATTTACAGCAATCAAAACTTTTTTAAGGTCTTTGAACACCTTTAAAACTACACAAACTGTCACGGACGGCAATGCCGTAAGGGCAGATCCCAAAAAAGAGACTCTCGGAAAGAGGTCCGAACAATTTTAATTCAATGGCAGAGCATGTGATGGCGAGACATACGAAACGAAAAGGACTCACCACCAGAGAGAATCAAAAAACAGATAACGCAGGGAGACACAACAAAAGGTCCGTGTGGTATAATCATATAGAACCTAACTTTTGACAGCGGTCAGAACGGCGGCAAACACGGGGCAAAATGAGTGAATATTCCGACTCCCACACACTGTCACGGTGCTCCCTAAAAAGGCTGATGACTACAATGCATGACAGGTGCATCGCCGATGTCAACGCCCACCTTTGCTCACCCAGACACTGCAACACAAAGAAAAACAATTTGAAACACAGGGCCATGACACAAACTCATTTAAACACATAATATATTGCAAGAGAGTAAGAGTAACAGATACAAATATTATCCAAACAGTAAAAAAATTAGAGCAACAACTGTAATAATACTTACAAAAAAAGTCCGCAAGACAGCGGGACCGCAATAAGTGAACCGTGATATAGCGGGGGATTACTGTACTTGGTTACTTCCACCATTGTAATCACATTTTCGGACTGAAGACTGATTTCACTTGGCATGAACAAAGGTTTACTCTACCAGCCTACAAGACACAAAAATTCTCCTTCTCCTCTTTTGCTTCACAAAGTTCCTCCTCATACGATCACAACATATTATGATGTGTTATGTATTAGGATATGTTAATTATAACACAATAAATAATATGATATTGAACTTTTATCATAAGTTATTAACTTTAGGGGTTTCCATTATGTTAGATGCTGTCATGGAAAGACCTGACCGTGTTGACTGTGTTGCGTGAGTTAGCGTGACGCAGATGTTTAAGGTCAACGGAAAAAATACTGTTCTGAATTGGGTTTAATAGCACATGCAAAACTGTGAACAAGTGAGCCAGGAGTTGAACCTAGAATCTTCTGAGCTGTAGTCAGACGCGTTATCCATTATACCACTTGCCCACAATGGCATTGGGCCCTCTGAAAGCCCCTGTGGATGACTTTCACTGTCCCACGCAAACTCTTCAAACAACAGCACAAAAGAAAGTTATTTCTGGGATTCGTTCCTGCCAGTGACCCGGATTTGAACCGGGTCTGCTGCGGCCACAACGCAGAGTACTCACCACGATACGATTACGGCTTGCGTTGGTGGAACCTGGCATGAAAGTTGTCTGTCTAAAACTGTTGGCTGCAGCAAGGCTGAAAGGAAAACTTGCAGGACGCTGAGCCAGGACGACAGTGAATTCATGTGAAGGGCATGATAGGCATTAAACTGTCGATCAAGCGAATCATCTCAACATTTTACTGTATTGATAAGAATATCAATCAACATTTCATACAGATTACCATTTCAAACACTTTTATGCTCACATCACAAGAGG
>NW_026904244.1:0-58078 GCF_024500275.1 Phycodurus eques | reverse complement strand
TTACAATTTAGTCAATCAAGGCCAACTACTGGAGCGAAACGGAATGCTTCGACGCTCGTGTTTCGGCCGCACGACCTCCGAGAAGCTTGGAAAAGACGTCTTCTGAGAGGTGGATTCAAAACGATCGACTGTCTCGAAGGTCAGCCTACTAGCTCAAACTTAAGGGTTCAAAAGTTCTGCCGAAATCACATAGGTCGTCATGTTACAATTTAGTCAATAAAGGCCTACTCCTGGAGCGAAACAGAATGCTTCGACGCTCGTGTTTCAGCCGCACGACCTCCGAGAGGATTGGAAGAGACCTCATTTGAAAGGTGGATTCAAAACGATCGAGTGCGTCGAAGTCAGCCCACGAGCTCAAACTTAAGGGTTCAAAAGTTCTGCCGAAATCACATAGGTCGTCATGTTACAAATTAGTCAATGTAGGCCTACTACTGGAGCGAAATGGAATGCTTCGACGCTCGTGTTTTCGGCCGCACGACCTCCGAGAGGCTTGGAAGAGACCTCATCTGAAAGGTGGATTCAAAACGATCGAGTGTGTCGAAAGTCAGTCCTACTAGCTCAAACTTAAGGTTCAAAAGTTCTGCCGAAATCACATAGGTCGTCATGTTACAATTTAGTCAATGAAAGGCCTACTACTGGAGCGAAACGGAATGCTTCGACGCTCGTGTTTCAGGCCGCACGACCTCCGAGAGGCTTGGAAGAGACCTCATCTGAAAGGTGGATTCAAAACGATCGAGTGTGTCGAACGTCAGCCTACATAGCTCAAACTTAAGGGTTCAAAAGTTCTGCCGAAATCACATAGGTCGTCATGTTACAATTTAGTCAATAAAGGACTAGTACTGGAGCGAAACGGAATGCTTCGACGCTCGTGTTTCGGTCGCACGACCTACGAGAGGCTTGGAAGACACCTCATCTGAAAGGTGGATTCACAACGATCGAGTGTGTCGAACGTCAGCCCACAATCTCAAACTTAAGGGTTCAAAAGTTCTGCCGAAATCATATCGGTCGTCATGTTACAATTTAGTCAATAAAGGCCTACGACTGGAGCGAAACGGAATGCTTCGATGCTTGTGTTTCGGCCGCACGACCTCAGAGAGGCTTGGAAGAGACCTCATCTGAAAGGTGGATTCATAACGATCGAGTGTGTCGAATGTCAGCCCACAATCTCAAACTTAAGGGTTCAAAGGTTCTGCCGAAATCACATAGGTCGTCATGTTACAATTTAGTCAATAAAGGCCTACTATTGGAGCGAAACGGAATGCTTCGAAGCTCGTGTTTCGGCTGCACGAACTCAGAGAGGATTGGAAGAGACCTCATATGAAAGGTGGATTCACAACGATCGAGTGTGTCGAACGTCAGCCCACAAGCTCAAACTTAAGGGTTCAAAAGTTCTGCCGAAATCACATAGGTCGTCATGTTACAATTTAGTCAATAAAGGACTAGTACTGGAGCGAAACGGAATGCTTCGACGCTCGTGTTTCGGTCGCACGACCTACGAGAGGCTTGGAAGAGACCTCATCTGAAAGGTGGATTCACAACGATCGAGTGTGTCGAACGTCAGCCCACAAGCTCAAACTTAAGGGTTCAAAAGTTCTGCCGAAATCACATAGGTCGTCATGTTACAATTTAGTCAAAGGACTAGTCCTGGAGCGAAACGGAATGCTTCGACGCTCGTGTTTCGGCCCCACGACCTACGAGAGGTTTGGAAGAGACCTCATCTGAAAGGTGGATTCCCAACGATCGAGTGTGTCGAACGTCAGCCCACTAGTTCAAACTTAAGGGTTCAAATGTTCTGCATAAATCACATGGGTCGTCATGTTACAATTTAGTCAATAAAGGCCAACTACTGGAGCGAAACGGAATGCTTCGAAGCTCGTGTTTCGGCTGCACGAACTCCGAGAGGATTGGAAGAGACATCATCTGAAAGGTGGATTCACAACGATCGAGTGTGTCGAAGGTCAGCCCACTAGCTCAAACTTAAGGGATTCAAAAGTTCTGCCGAAATCACATAGGTCGTCATGTTTCAATTTAGTCAATAAAGGCCTACTACTGGAGCGAAACGGAATGCTTCGACGCTCGTGTTTCAGCCGCACGACCTCCGAGAGGCTTGGAAGAGACCTCATCTGAAAGGTAGATTCAAACCGATCGAGTGTGTCGAATGTCAGTCCTACTAGCTCAAACTTAAAGGTTCAAAAGTTCTGCCTAAATCACATAGGTCGTCATGTTACTATTTAGTCAATAAAGGCCTCCTACTGGAGCGAAACGGAATGCTTCGACGCTCGTGTTTCGGCCGCACGATCTCCGAGAAGCTTGGAAGAGACCTCATCTGAAAGGTGGATTCAAAACGATCGAATGTTTCGAAGGTCAGCCTACTAGCTCAAACTTAAGGGTTCTAAAGTTCTGCCGAAATCACATAGGTCGTCATGTTACTATTTAGTCAATAAAGGCCTCCTACTGGAGCGAAACGGAATGCTTCGACGCTCGTGTTTCGGCCGCACGATCCTACGAGAGGTTTGGAAGAGACCTCATCTGAAAGGTGGATTCCAAACGATCGAGTGTGTCGAACGGTCAGCCCTACTAGTTCAAACTTAAGGGTTCAAATGTTCTGCATAAATCACATAGGTCGTCATGTTACAATTTAGTCAATAAAGGCCTAACTACTGGAGCGAAACGGAATGCTTCGAAGCTCGTGTTTCGGCTGCACGAACTCCGAGAGGATTGGAAGAGACATCATCTGAAAGGTGGATTCACAACGATCGAGTGTGTCGAACGTCAGCCCACTAGCTCAAACTTAAGGGATCAAAAGTTCTGCCGAAATCACATAGGTCGTCATGTTTCAATTTAGTCAATAAAGGCCTACTACTGGAGCGAAACGGAATGCTTCGACGCTCGTGTTTCAGCCGCACGACCTCCGAGAGGCTTGGAAGAGACCTCATCTGAAAGGTAGATTCAAACCGATCGAGTGTGTCGAATGTCAGTCCTACTAGCTCAAACTTAAAGGGTTCAAAAGTTCTGCCGAAATCATATCGGTCAGTCATGTTACTAATTTAGTCAATAAAGGCCTACTACTGGAGCGAAACGGAATGCTTCGACGCTTCGTGTTTCGGCCGCACGATCCTCCGAGAGGCTTGGAAGAGACCTCATCTGAAAGGTGGATTCATAACGATCGAAGTGTGTCGAATGTCAGCCTACTAGCTCAAACTTAAGGGTTCTAAAGTTCTGCCGAAATCACATAGGTCGTCATGTTACAATTTAGTCAATAAAGGCCTACTATTGGAGCGAAACGGAATGCTTCGAAGCTCGTGTTTCGGCTGCACGAACTCCGAGAGGATTGGAAGAGACCTCATCTGAAAGGTGGATTCACAACGATCTAGTGTGTCGAACGTCAGCCCACTAGCTCAAACTTAAGGGTTCAAAAGCTTCTGCCGAAATCACATAGGTCGTCATGTTACAATTTAGTCAATAAAGGACTAAGTACTGGAGCGAAACGGAATGCTTCGACGCTCGTGTTTCAGGCCGCACGACCTCCGAGAGGCTTGGAAGAGACCTCATCTGAAAGGTGGATTCACAACGATCGAGTGTATCGAATGTCAGCCCTACAAGCTCAAACTTAAGGGTTCAAAAGTTCTGCCGAAATCACATAGGTCGTCATGTTACAATTTAGTCAATAAAGGACTAGTACTGGAGCGAAACGGAATGCTTCGACGCTCGTGTTTCGGTGCCACGACCTACGAGAGGCTTGGAAGAGACCTCATCTGAAAGGTGGATTCACAACGATCGAGTGTGTCGAACGTCAGCCCACTAATCTCAAACTTAAGGGATCAAAAGTTCTGCCGAAATCACATAGGGTCGTCATGTTACAATTTAGTCAATAAAGGCCAACTACTGGAGCGAAACGGAATGCTTCGAAGCTCGTGTTTCGGCTGCACGAACTCCGAGAGGATTGGAAGAGACCTCATCTGAAAGGTGGATTTACAACGATCGAGTGTGTCGAACGTCAGCCCACTAAGCTCAAACCTAAGGGTTCAAAAGTTCTGCCGAAATCACATAGGTCGTCATGTTTCAATTTAGTCAATAAAGGCCTACTACTGGAGCGAAACGGAATGCTTCGACGCTCGTGTTTCAGCCGCACGACCTCCGAGAGGCTTGGAAGAGACCTCATCTGAAAGGTAGGATTCGCAACCGATCGAGTGTGTCGAACTGTCAGATCTACTAGCTCAAACTTAAGGCTTCAAAAGTTCTGCCTAAATCACATAGGTCGTCATGTTACTAATTTAGTCAATAAAGGCCTCCTACTGGAGCGAAACGGAATGCTTCGATGCTCGTGTTTCAGGCCGCACGATCCTCCGAGAGGCTTGGAAGAGACCTCATCTGAAAGGTGGATTCACAACGAATCGAGTGTGTCGAACGGTCAGCCCTACTAGCTCAAACTTAAGGTTTCTAAAGTTTCTGCCGAAATCACATAGGTCGTACATGTTACAATTTAGTCAAAAGGACTAGTCCATGGAGCGAAACGGAATGCTTCGACGCTCGTGTTTCGGCCGCACGACCTACGAGAGGTTTGGAAGAGACCTCATCTGAAAGTTGGATTCCCAACGATCGAGTGTGTCGAACGTCAGCCCACTAGTTCAAACTTAAGGGTTCAAAAGTTCTGCATAAATCACATAGGTCGTCATGTTACAATTTAGTCAATAAAGGCCAACTACTGGAGCGAAACGGAATGCTTCGACGCTCGTGTTTCGGCCGCACGACCTCCGAGAAGCTTGGAAAAGACGTCTTCTGAGAGGTGGATTCAAAACGATCGACTGTCTCGAAGGTCAGCCTACTAGCTCAAACTTAAGGGTTCAAAAGTTCTGCCGAAATCACATAGGTCGTCATGTTACAATTTAGTCAATAAAGGCCTACTCCTGGAGCGAAACGGAATGCTTCGACGCTCGTGTTTCGGCTGCACGAACTCCGAGAGGCTTGGAAGAGACCTCATCTGAAAGGTGGATTCACAACGATCGAGTGTGTCGAACGTCAGCCCACTAGTTCAAACTTAAGGGTTCAAAAGTTCTGCCGAAATCACATAGGTCGTCATGTTTCAATTTAGTCAATAAAGGCCTACTACTGGAGCGAAACGGAATGCTTCGAAGCTCGTGTTTCGGCTGCACGAACTCCGAGAGGATTGGAAGAGACCTCATATGAAAGGTGGATTCACAACGATCGAGTGTGTCGAACGTCAGCCCACTAGCTCAAACTTAAGGGTTCCAAAGTTCTGCCGAAATCACAAACGTCGTCATGTTTCAATTTAGTTAATAAAGGCCTACTACTGGAGCGAAACGGAATGCTTCGATGCTCGTGTTTCAGCCGCACGACCTCCGAGAGGCTTGGAAGAGACCTCATCTGAAAGGTGGATTCACAACGATCGAGTGTGTCGAACGTCAGCCCACTAGTTCAAACTTAAGGGTTCAAAAGTTCTGCCGAAATCACATAGGTCGTCATGTTTCAATTTAGTCAATAAAGGCCTACTACTAGAGCGAAACGGAATGCTTCGACGCTCGTGTTTCAGCCGCACGACCTCCGAGAGGCTTGGAAGAGACCTCATCTGAAAGGTGGATTAAAAACGATCGAGTGTGTCGAATGTCAGCCTTACTAGTTCAAACTTAAGGGTTCTAAAGTTCTGCGGAAATCACATAGGTCGACATGTTACAATTTAGTCAATAAAGGCCTACGACTGGAGCGAAACTGAATGCTTTGACAGTCGCCGCTCGGCCGCACGAACACCGAGAGGATTGCAAGAGACCTCATCTGAAAGGTGGATTCAAAACGATCGAGTGTGTCGAATTTCAGTCTACTAGCTCAAACTTAAAGGTTCAAAAATTCTGCCGAAATCACATAGGTCGTCATGTTACAATTTAGTCAATAAAGGACTAGTAATGGAGCGAAACGGAATGCTTCGACGCTCGTGTTTCGGTCGCACGACTTACGAGAGGCTTGGAAGAGACCTCATATGAAAGGTGGATTCACAACGATCGAGTGTGTCGAACGTCAGCCCACAATCTCAAACTTAAGGGTTCAAAAGTTCTGCCGAAATCATATCGGTCGTCATGTTACAATTTAGTAAATAAAGGCCTACGACTGGAGCGAAACGAAATGCTTCGACGCTTGTGTTTCGGCCGCACGACCTCCGAGAGGCTTGGAAGAGACCTCATCTGAAAGGTGGATTCACAACGATCGAGTGTGTCGAATGTCAGCCCACAATCTCAAACTTAAGGGTTCAAAGGTTCTGCCGAAATCACATAGGTCGTCATGTTACAATTTAGTCAAAGGACTAGTCCTGGAGCGAAACGGAATGCTTCGAAGCTCGTGTTTCGGCTGCACGAACTCCGAGAGGATTGGAAGAGACATCATCTGAAAGGTGGATTCACAACGATCGAGTGTGTCGAACGTCAGCCCACTAGCTCAAACTTAAGGGTTCCAAAGTTCTGCCGAAATCACATAGGTCGTCATGTTACAATTTAGTCAAAGGACTAGTCCTGGAGCGAAACGGAATGCTTCGACGCTCGTGTTTCGGCCGCACGACCTACGAGAGGTTTGGAAGAGACCTCATCTGAAAGTTGGATTCCCAACGATCGAGTGTGTCGAACGTCAGCCCACTAGTTCAAACTTAAGGGTTCAAAAGTTCTGCATAAATCACATAGGTCGTCATGTTACAATTTAGTCAATAAAGGCCAACTACTGGAGCGAAACGGAATGCTTCGACGCTCGTGTTTCGGCCGCACGACCTCCGAGAAGCTTGGAAAAGACGTCTTCTGAGAGGTGGATTCAAAACGATCGACTGTCTCGAAGGTCAGCCTACTAGCTCAAACTTAAGGGTTCAAAAGTTCTGCCGAAATCACATAGGTCGTCATGTTACAATTTAGTCAATAAAGGCCTACTCCTGGAGCGAAACAGAATGCTTCGACGCTCGTGTTTCAGCCGCACGACCTCCGAGAGGATTGGAAGAGACCTCATTTGAAAGGTGGATTCAAAACGATCGAGTGCGTCGAAGTCAGCCCACGAGCTCAAACTTAAGGGTTCAAAAGTTCTGTCGAAATCACATAGGTCGTCATGTTACAAATTAGTCAATGTAGGCCTACTACTGGAGCGAAATGGAATGCTTCGACGCTCGTGTTTTCGGCCGCACGACCTCCGAGAGGCTTGGAAGAGACCTCATCTGAAAGGTGGATTCAAAACGATCGAGTGTGTCGAAAGTCAGTCTATTAGCTCAAACTTAAGGGTTCAAAAGTTCTGCCGAAGTCACATAGGTCGTCATGTTACAATTTAGTCAATAAAGGACTAGTACTGGAGCGAAACGGAATGCTTCGACGCTCGTGTTTCGGTCGCACGACCTACGAGAGGCTTGGAAGACACCTCATCTGAAAGGTGGATTCACAACGATCGAGTGTGTCGAACGTCAGCCCACAATCTCAAACTTAAGGGTTCAAAAGTTGTGCCGAAATCATATCGGTCGTCATGTTACAATTTAGTCAATAAAGGCCTACGACTGGAGCGAAACGGAATGCTTCGATGCTTGTGTTTCGGCCGCACGACCTCAGAGAGGCTTGGAAGAGACCTCATCTGAAAGGTGGATTCATAACGATCGAGTGTGTCGAATGTCAGCCCACAATCTCAAACTTAAGGGTTCAAAGGTTCTGCCGAAATCACATAGGTCGTCATGTTACAATTTAGTCAATAAAGGCCTACTATTGGAGCGAAACGGAATGCTTCGAAGCTCGTGTTTCGGCTGCACGAACTCAGAGAGGATTGGAAGAGACCTCATATGAAAGGTGGATTCACAACGATCGAGTGTGTCGAACGTCAGCCCACAAGCTCAAACTTAAGGGTTCAAAAGTTCTGCCGAAATCACATAGGTCGTCATGTTACAATTTAGTCAATAAAGGACTAGTACTGGAGCGAAACGGAATGCTTCGACGCTCGTGTTTCGGTCGCACGACCTACGAGAGGCTTGGAAGAGACCTCATCTGAAAGGTGGATTCACAACGATCGAGTGTGTCGAACGTCAGCCCACAAGCTCAAACTTAAGGGTTCAAAAGTTCTGCCGAAATCACATAGGTCGTCATGTTACAATTTAGTCAAAGGACTAGTCCTGGAGCGAAACGGAATGCTTCGACGCTCGTGTTTCGGCCCCACGACCTACGAGAGGTTTGGAAGAGACCTCATCTGAAAGGTGGATTCCCAACGATCGAGTGTGTCGAACGTCAGCCCACTAGTTCAAACTTAAGGGTTCAAATGTTCTGCATAAATCACATGGGTCGTCATGTTACAATTTAGTCAATAAAGGCCAACTACTGGAGCGAAACGGAATGCTTCGAAGCTCGTGTTTCGGCTGCACGAACTCCGAGAGGATTGGAAGAGACATCATCTGAAAGGTGGATTCACAACGATCGAGTGTGTCGAAGGTCAGCCCACTAGCTCAAACTTAAGGGTTCAAAAGTTCTGCCGAAATCACATAGGTCGTCATGTTACAATTTAGTCAAAGGACTAGTCCTGGAGCGAAACGGAATGCTTCGACGCTCGTGTTTCGGCCCCACGACCTACGAGAGGTTTGGAAGAGACCTCATCTGAAAGGTGGATTCCCAACGATCGAGTGTGTCGAACGTCAGCCCACTAGTTCAAACTTAAGGGTTCAAATGTTCTGCATAAATCACATGGGTCGTCATGTTACAATTTAGTCAATAAAGGCCAACTACTGGAGCGAAACGGAATGCTTCGAAGCTCGTGTTTCGGCTGCACGAACTCCGAGAGGATTGGAAGAGACATCATCTGAAAGGTGGATTCACAACGATCGAGTGTGTCGAAGGTCAGCCCACTAGCTCAAACTTAAGGGATCAAAAGTTCTGCCGAAATCACATAGGTCGTCATGTTTCAATTTAGTCAATAAAGGCCTACTACTGGAGCGAAACGGAATGCTTCGACGCTCGTGTTTCAGCCGCACGACCTCCGAGAGGCTTGGAAGAGACCTCATCTGAAAGGTAGATTCAAACCGATCGAGTGTGTCGAATGTCAGTCTACTAGCTCAAACTTAAAGGTTCAAAAGTTCTGCCTAAATCACATAGGTCATCATGTTACTATTTAGTCAATAAAGGCCTCCTACTGGAGCGAAACGGAATGCTTCGACGCTCGTGTTTCGGCCGCACGATCTCCGAGAAGCTTGGAAGAGACCTCATCTGAAAGGTGGATTCAAAACGATCGAATGTTTCGAAGGTCAGCCTACTAGCTCAAACTTAAGGGTTCTAAAGTTCTGCCGAAATCACATAGGTCGACATGTTACAATTTAGTCAATAAAGGCCTACCATTGGAGCGAAACGGAATGCTTCGAAGCTCGGTTTCGGCTGCACGAACTCCGAGAGAATTGGAAGAGACCTCATCTGAAAGGTGGAGTCACAACGATCTAGTGTGTCGAACGTCAGCCCACTAGCTCAAACTTAAGGGTTCAAAAGCTCTGCCGAAATCATATCGGTCGTCATGTTACAATTTAGTCAATAAAGGCCTAAGACTGGAGCGAAACGGAATGCTTCGACGCTTGTGTTTCAGCCGCACGACCTCCGAGAGGCTTGGAAGAGACCTCATCTGAAAGGTGGATTCAAAACGATCGAGTGTATCGAATGTAAGCCTACAAGCTCAAACTTAAGGGTTCAAAAGTTCTGCCGAAATCACATAGGTCGTCATGTTACAATTTAGTCAAAAAAGGCCTACTACTGGAGCGAAACGGAATGCTTCGAAGCTCGTGTTTCGGCTGCACGAACTCCGAGAGGATTGGAAGAGACCTCATCTGAAAGGTGGATTCACAACTATCGAGTGTGTCGAACGTCAGCCCACGAGCTCAAACTTAAGGGTTCAAAAGTTCTGCCGAAATCACACTAGGTCGTCATGTTTCAATTTAGTCAATAAAGGCCTACTACTGGAGCGAAACGGAATGCTTCGACGCTCGTGTTTCAGCCGCACGACCTCCGAGAGGCTTGGAAGAGACCTCATCTGAAAGGTGGATTCAAAACGATCGAGTGTGTCGAATGTCAGTCCTACTAGCTCAAACTTAAAGGGTTCAAAAGTTCTGCCTCAATCACATAAGTCGTCATGTTACAATTTAGTCAATATAGACCTCCTACTGGAGCGAAACGGAATGCTTCGAAGCTCGTGTTTCGGCTGCACGAACTCCGAGAGGATTGGAAGAGACCTCATCTGAAAGGTGGATTCACAACGATCGAGTGTGTCGAACGTCAACCCACAAGCTCAAACCCTAAGGGTTCAAAAGTTCTGCCGAAATCACATAGGTCGTCATGTTTCAATTTAGTCAATAAAGGCCTACTACTGGAGCGAAACGGAATGCTTCGACGCTCGTGTTTCAGCCGCACGACCTCCGAGAGGCTTGGAAGAGACCTCATCTGAAAAGGTGGATTCACAACGATCGAGTGTGTCGAACGTCAGCCCACAAGCTCAAACTTAAGGGTTCAAAAGTTCTGCCGAAATCACATAGGTCGTCATGTTACAATTTAGTCAATAAAGGACTAGTACTGGAGCGAAACGGAATGCTTCGACGCTCGTGTTTCGGTCGCAGGACCTACGAGAGGCTTGGAAGAGACCTCATCTGAAAGGTGGATTCACAACGATCGAGTGTGTCGAACGTCAGCCCACAATCTCAAACTTAAGGGTTCAAAAGTTCTGCCGAAATCATATCGGTCGTCATGTTACAATTTAGTCAATAAAGGCCTACGACTGGAGCGAAACGGAATGCTTCGACGCTTGTGTTTCGGCCGCACGACCTCAGAGAGGCTTGGAAGAGACCTCATCTGAAAGGTGGATTCACAACGATCGAGTGTGTCGAATGTCAGCCCACAAGCTCAAACTTAAGGGTTCAAAAGTTCTACCGAAATCACATAGGTCGTCATGTTACAATTTAGTCAAAGTACTAGTCCTGGAGCGAAACGGAATGCTTCGACGCTCGTGTTTCGGCCGCACGACCTACGAGAGGTTTGGAAGAGACCTCATCTGAAAGGTGGATTCCCAACGATCGAGTGTGTCGAACGTCAACCCACTAGTTCAAACTTAAGGGTTCAAAAGTTCTGCATGAATCACATAGGTCGTCATGTTACAATTTAGTCAATAAAGGACTACTACTGGAGCGAAACGGAATGCTTCGACGCTCGTGTTTCAGCCGCACGACCTCCGAGAGGCTTGGAAGAGACGTCATCTGAAAGGTGGATTCAAAACGATCGAGTGTCTCGAAGGTCAGCCTACTAGCTCAAACTTAAGGGTTCTAAAGTTCTGCCGAAATCACATAGGTCGACATGTTACAATTTAGTCAATAAAGGCCAACTACTGGAGCGAAACGGAATGCTTCGACGCTCGTGTTTCAGCCGCACGACCTCCGAGAGGCTTGGAAGAGACCTCATCTGAAAGGTGGATTCACAACGATCAAGGGTGTCGAACGTCAGCCCACAAGCTCAAACTTAAGGGTTCAAAAGTTCTGCCGAAATCACATAGGTCGTCATGTTACAATTTAGTCAATAAAGGACTAGTACTGGAGCGAAACGGAATGCTTCGACGCTCGTGTTTCGGTTGCACGACCTACGAGAGGCTTGGAAGAGACCTCATCTGAAAGGTGGATTCACAACGATCGAGTGTGTCGAACGTCAGCCCATAATCTCAAACTTAAGGGATCAAAAGTTCTGCCGAAATCACATAGGTCGTCATGTTACAATTTAGTCAATAAAGGCCAACTACTGGAGCGAAACGGAATGCTTCGAAGCTCGTGTTTCGGCTGCACGAACTCCGAGAGGATTGGAAGAGACCTCATCTGAAAGGTGGATTTACAACGATCGAGTGTGTCGAACGTCAGCCCACAAGCTCAAACCTAAGGGTTCAAAAGTTCTGCCGAAATCACATAGGTCGTCATGTTTCAATTTAGTCAATAAAGGCCTACTACTGGAGCGAAACGGAATGCTTCGACGCTCGTGTTTCAGCCGCACGACCTCCGAGAGGCTTGGAAGAGACCTCATCTGAAAGGTGGATTCGCAACGATCGAGTGTGTCAAACGTCAGATCACTAGCTCAAACTTAAGGCTTCAAAAGTTCTGCCGAAATCACATAGGTCGTCATGTTTCAATTTAGTCAATAAAGGCCTCCTACTGGAGCGAAACGGAATGCTTCGATGCTCGTGTTTCAGCCGCACGACCTCCGAGAGGCTTGGAAGAGACCTCATCTGAAAGGTGGATTCACAACAATCGAGTGTGTCGAACGTCAGCCCACAAGCTCAAACTTAAGGTTTCAAAAGTTTTGCCGAAATCACATAGGTCGTCATGTTACAATTTAGTCAAAGGACTAGTCCTGGAGCGAAACGGAATGCTTCGACGCTCGTGTTTCGGCCGCACGACCTACGAGAGGTTTGGAAGAGACCTCATCTGAAAGTTGGATTCCCAACGATCGAGTGTGTCGAACGTCAGCCCACTAGTTCAAACTTAAGGGTTCAAAAGTTCTGCATAAATCACATAGGTCGTCATGTTACAATTTAGTCAATAAAGGCCAACTACTGGAGCGAAACGGAATGCTTCGACGCTCGTGTTTCGGCCGCACGACCTCCGAGAAGCTTGGAAAAGACGTCTTCTGAGAGGTGGATTCAAAACGATCGACTGTCTCGAAGGTCAGCCTACTAGCTCAAACTTAAGGGTTCAAAAGTTCTGCCGAAATCACATAGGTCGTCATGTTACAATTTAGTCAATAAAGGCCTACTCCTGGAGCGAAACGGAATGCTTCGACGCTCGTGTTTCATCCGCACGACCTCCGAGAGGCTTGGAAGAGACCTCACCTGAAAGGTGGATTCACAACGATCGAGTGTGTCGAACGTCAGCCCACAAGCTCAAACTTAAGGGTTCAAAAGTTCTGCCGAAATCACATAGGTTGTCATGTTAGAATTTAGTCAATAAAGGACTAGTACTGGAGCGAAACGGAATGCTTCGACGCTCGTGTTTCGGTCGCACGACCTACGAGAGGCTTGGAAGAGACCTCATCTGAAAGGTGGATTCACAACGATCGAGTGTGTCGAACGTCAGCCCACAATCTCAAACTTAAGGGTTAAAAAGTTCTGCCGAAATCATATCGGTCGTCATGTTACAATTTAGTCAATAAAGGCCTACGACTGGAGCGAAACGGAATGCTTCGATGCTTGTGTTTCGGCCGCACGACCTCAGAGAGGCTTGGAAGAGACCTCATCTGAAAGGTGGATTCACAACGATCGAGTGTGTCGAATGTCAGCCCACAATCTCAAACTTAAGGGTTCAAAGGTTCTGCCGAAATCACATAGGTCGTCATGTTACAATTTAGTCAATAAAGGCCTACTATTGGAGCGAAACGGAATGCTTCGAAGCTCGTGTTTCGGCTGCACGAACTCAGAGAGGATTGGAAGAGACCTCATATGAAAGGTGGATTCACAACGATCGAGTGTGTCGAACGTCAGCCAACTAGCTCAAACTTAAGGGTTCCCAAGTTCTGCCGAAATCACAAAGGTCGTCATGTTTATATTTAGTCAATAAAGGCCTACTACTGGAGCGAAACGGAATGCTTCGATGCTCGTGTTTCAGCCGCACGACCTCCGAGAGGCTTGGAAGAGACCTCATCTGAAAGGTGGATTCAGAACGATCGAGTGTGTCGAACGTCAGCCCACAAGCTCAAACTTAAGGGTTCAAAAGTTCTGCCGAAATCACATAGGTCGTCATGTTACAATTTAGTCAAAGGACTAGTCCTGGAGCGAAACGGAATGCTTCGACGCTCGTGTTTCGGCCGCACGACCTACGAGAGGTTTGGAAGAGACCTCATCTGAAAGGTGGATTCCCAACGATCGAGTGTGTCGAACGTCAGCCCACTAGTTCAAACTTAAGGGTTCAAATGTTCTGCATAAATCACATGGGTCGTCATGTTACAATTTAGTCAATAAAGGCCAACTACTGGAGCGAAACGGAATGCTTCGAAGCTCGTGTTTCGGCTGCACGAACTCCGAGAGGATTGGAAGAGACCTCATCTGAAAGGTGGATTCACAACGATCGAGTGTGTCGAACGTCAGCCCACAAGCTCAAACCTAAGGGTTCAAAAGTTCTGCCGAAATCACATAGGTCGTCATGTTTCAATTTAGTCAATAAAGGCCTACTACTGGAGCGAAACGGAATGCTTCGACGCTCGTGTTTCAGCCGCACGACCTCCGAGAGGCTTGGAAGAGACCTCATCTGAAAGGTGGATTCACAACGATCGAGTGTGTCAAACGTCAGACCACTAGCTCAAACTTAAGGCTTCAAAAGTTCTGCCGAAATCACATAGGTCGTCATGTTACAAATTCGTCAATGTAGGCCTACTACTGGAGCGAAATGGAATGCTTCGACGCTCGTGTTTTCGGCCGCACGACCTCCGAGAGGCTTGGAAGAGACCTCATCTGAAAGGTGGATTCAAAACGATCGAGTGTGTCGAAAGTCAGTCTATTAGCTCAAACTTAAAGGTTCAAAAGTTCTGCCGAAATCACATAGGTCGTCATGTTACAATTTAGTCAAGAAAGGCCTACTATTGGAGCGAAACGGAATGCTTCGACGCTCGTGTTTCAGCCGCACGACCTCCGAGAGGCTTGGAAGAGACCTCATCTGAAAGGTGGATTCACAACGATCGAGTGTGTCGAACGTCAGCCCACAAGCTCAAACTTAAGGGTTCAAAAGTTCTGCCGAAATCACATAGGTCGTCATGTTACAATTTAGTCAATAAAGGACTAGTACTGGAGCGAAACGGAATGCTTCGACGCTCGTGTTTCGGTCGCACGACCTACGAGAGGCTTGGAAGAGACCTCATCTGAAAGGTGGATTCACAACGATCGAGTGTGTCGAACGTCAGCCCACAATCTCAAACTTAAGGGTTCAAAAGTTCTGCCGAAATCATATCGGTCGTCATGTTACAAATTAGTCAATAAAGGCCTACGACTGGAGCGAAACGGAATGCTTCGACGCTTGTGTTTCGGCCGCACGACCTCAGCGAGGCTTGGAAGAGACCTCATCTGAAAGGTGGATTCACAACGATTGAGTGTGTCGAATGTCAGCCCACAATCTCAAACTTAAGGGTTCAAAGGTTCTGCCGAAATCACATAGGTCGTCATGTTACAATTTAGTCAATAAAGGCCTACTATTGGAGCGAAACGGAATGCTTCGAAGCTAGTGTTTCGGCTGTACGAACTCAGAGAGGATTGGAAGAGACCTCATATGAAAGGTGGATTCACAACGATCGAGTGTGTCGAACGTCAGCCCACTAGCTCAAACTTAAGGGTTCCAAAGTTCTGCCGAAATCACAAAGGTCGTCATGTTTCAATTTAGTCAATAAAGGCCTCCTACTGGAGCGAAACGGAATGCTTCGATGCTCGTGTTTCAGCCGCACGACCTCCGAGAGGCTTGGAAGAGACCTCATCTGAAAGGTGGATTCACAACAATCGAGTGTTTCGAACGTCAGCCCACAAGCTCAAACTTAAGGTTTCAAAAGTTCTGCCGAAATCACATAGGTCGTCATGTTACAATTTAGTCAAAGGACTAGTCCTGGAGCGAAACGGAATGCTTCGACGCTCGTGTTTCGGCCGCACGACCTACGAGAGGTTTGGAAGAGACCTCATCTGAAAGTTGGATTCCCAACGATCGAGTGTGTCGAACGTCAGCCCACTAGTTCAAACTTAAGGGTTCAAAAGTTCTGCATAAATCACATAGGTCGTCATGTTACAATTTAGTCAATAAAGGCCAACTACTGGAGCGAAACGGAATGCTTCGACGCTCGTGTTTCGGCCGCACGACCTCCGAGAAGCTTGGAAAAGACGTCTTCTGAGAGGTGGATTCAAAACGATCGACTGTCTCTAAGGTCAGCATACTAGCTCAAACTTAAGGGTTCAAAAGTTCTGCCGAAATCACATAGGTCGTCATGTTACAATTTAGTCAATAAAGGCCTACTCCTGGAGCGAAACGGAATGCTTCGACGCTCGTGTTTCAGCCGCACGACCTCCGAGAGGATTGGAAGAGACCTCATTTGAAAGGTGGATTCAAAACGATCGAGTGCGTCGAAGTCAGCCCACGAGCTCAAACTTAAGGGTTCAAAAGTTCTGCCGAAATCACATAGGTCGTCATGTTACAATTTAGTCAAGAAAGGCCTACTATAGGAGCGAAACGGAATGCTTCGACGCTCGTGTTTCATCCGCACGACCTCCGAGAGGCTTGGAAGAGACCTCATCTGAAAGGTGGATTCACAACGATCGAGTGTGTCGAACGTCAGCCCACAAGCTCAAACTTAAGGGTTCAAAAGTTCTGCCGAAATCACATAGGTCGTCATGTTACAATTTAGTCAATAAAGGACTAGTACTGGAGCGAAACGGAATGCTTCGACGCTCGTGTTTCGGTCGCACGACCAACGAGAGGCTTGGAAGAGACCTCATCTGAAAGGTGGATTCACAACGATCGAGTGTGTCGAACGTCAGCCCACAATCTCAAACTTAAGGGTTCAAAAGTTCTGCCGAAATCATATCGGTCGTCATGTTACAATTTAGTCAATAAAGGCCTACGACTGGAGCGAAACGGAATGCTTCGATGCTTGTGTTTCGGCCGCACGACCTCAGAGAGGCTTGGAAGAGACCACATCTGAAAGGTGGATTCACAACGATCGAGTGTGTCGAATGTCAGCCCACAATCTCAAACTTAAGGGTTCAAAGGTTCTGCCGAAATCACATAGGTCGTCATGTTACAATTTAGTCAATAAAGGACTAGTACTGGAGCGAAACGGAATGCTTCGACGCTCGTGTTTCGGTCGCACGACCTACGAGAGGCTTGGAAGAGACCTCATCTGAAAGGTGGATTCACAACGATCGAGTGTGTCGAACGTCAGCCCACAATCTCAAACTTAAGGGTTCAAAAGTTCTGCCGAAATCATATCGGTTGTCATGTTACAATTTAGTCAAAGGACTAGTCCTGGAGCGAAACGGAATGCTTCGACGCTCGTGTTTCGGCCGCACGACCTACGAGAGGTTTGGAAGAGACCTCATCTGAAAGTTGGATTCCCAACGATCGAGTGTGTCGAACGTCAGCCCACTAGTTCAAACTTAAGGGTTCAAAAGTTCTGCATAAATCACATAGGTCGTCATGTTACAATTTAGTCAATAAAGGCCAACTACTGGAGCGAAACGGAATGCTTCGACGCTCGTGTTTCGGCCGCACGACCTCCGAGAAGCTTGGAAAAGACGTCTTCTGAGAGGTAGATTCAAAACGATCGACTGTCTCTAAGGTCAGCCTACTAGCTCAAACTTAAGGGTTCAAAAGTTCTGCCGAAATCACATAGGTCGTCATGTTACAATTTAGTCAATAAAGGCCTATTCCTGGAGCGAAACGGAATGCTTCGACGCTCGTGTTTCAGCCGCACGACCTCCGAGAGGATTGGAAGAGACCTCATTTGAAAGGTGGATTCAAAACGATCGAGTGCGTCGAAGTCAGCCCACGAGCTCAAACTTAAGGGTTCAAAAGTTCTGCCGAAATCACATAGGTCGTCATGTTACAATTTAGTCAAGAAAGGCCTACTATAGGAGCGAAACGGAATGCTTCGACGCTCGTGTTTCATCCGCACGACCTCCGAGAGGCTTGGAAGAGACCTCATCTGAAAGGTGGATTCACAACGATCGAGTGTGTCGAACGTCAGCCCACAAGCTCAAACTTAAGGGTTCAAAAGTTCTGCCGAAATCACATAGGTCGTCATGTTACAATTTAGTCAATAAAGGACTAGTACTGGAGCGAAACGGAATGCTTCGACGCTCGTGTTTCGGTCGCACGACCTACGAGAGGCTTGGAAGAGACCTCATCTGAAAGGTGGATTCACAACGATCGAGTGTGTCGAACGTCAGCCCACAATCTCAAACTTAAGGGTTCAAAAGTTCTGCCGAAATCATATCGGTCGTCATGTTACAATTTAGTCAATAAAGGCCTACGACTGGAGCGAAACGGAATGCTTCGATGCTTGTGTTTCGGCTGCACGAACTCCGAGAGGATTGGAAGAGACCTCATATGAAAGGTGGATTCACAACGATCGAGTGTGTCGCACGTCAGCCCACTAGCTCAAACTTAAGGGTTCCAAAGTTCTGCCGAAATCACATAGGTTGTCATGTTACAATTTAGTCAAAGGACTAGTCCTGGAGCGAAACGGAATGCTTCGACGCTCGTGTTTCGGCCGCACGACCTACGAGAGGTTTGGAAGAGACCTCATCTGAAAGTTGGATTCCCAACGATCGAGTGTGTCGAACGTCAGCCCACTATTTCAAACTTAAGGGTTCAAAAGTTCTGCATAAATCACATAGGTCGTCATGTTACAATTTAGTCAATAAAGGCCAACTACTGGAGCGAAACGGAATGCTTCGACGCTCGTGTTTCGGCCGCACGACCTCCGAGAAGCTTGGAAAAGACGTCTTCTGAGAGGTGGATTCAAAACGATCGACTGTCTCGAAGGTCAGCCTACTAGCTCAAACTTAAGGGTTCAAAAGTTCTGCCGAAATCACATAGGTCGTCATGTTACAATTTAGTCAATGTAGGCCTACTACTGGAGCGAAATGGAATGCTTCGACGCTCGTGTTTTCGGCCGCACGACCTCCGAGAGGCTTGGAAGAGACCTCATCTGAAAGGTGGATTCAAAACGATCGAGTGTGTCGAAAGTCAGTCTATTAGCTCAAACTTAAAGGTTCAAAAGTTCTGCCGAAATCACATAGGTCGTCATGTTACAATTTAGTCAAGAAAGGCCTACTATTGGAGCGAAACGGAATGCTTCGACGCTCGTGTTTCATCCGCACGACCTCCGAGAGGCTTGGAAAAGACCTCATCTGAAAGGTGGATTCACAACGATCGAGTGTGTCGAACGTCAGCCCACAAGCTCAAACTTAAGGGTTCAAAAGTTCTGCCGAAATCACATAGGTCGTCATGTTACAATTTAGTCAATAAAGGCCTACGACTGGAGCGAAACGGAATGCTTCGACGCTCGTGTTTCGGTCGCACGACCTACGAGAGGCTTGGAAGAGACCTCATCTGAAAGGTGGATTCACAACGATCGAGTGTGTCGAACGTCAGCCCACAATCTCAAACTTAAGGGTTCAAAAGTTCTGCCGAAATCATATCGGTCGTCATGATACAATTTAGTCAATAAAGTCCTACGACTGGAGCGAAACGGAATGCTTCGATGCTTGTGTTTCGGCTGCACGAACTCAGAGAGGATTGGAAGAGACCTCATATGAAAGGTGGATTCACAACGATCGAGTGTGTCGAACGTCAGCCCACTAGCTCAAACTTAAGGGTTCTAAAGTTTTTCCGAAATCACAAAGGTCGTCATGTTTCAATTTAGTCAATAAAGGCCTACTACTGGAGCGAAACGGAATGCTTCGATGCTCGTGTTTCAGCCGCACGACCTCCGAGAGGCTTGGAAGAGACCTCATCTGAAAGGTGGATTCACAACGATCGAGTGTGTCGAACGTCAGCCAACATGCTCAAACTTAAGGGTTCAAAAGTTCTGCCGAAATCACATAGGTCGTCATGTTACAATTTAGACAAAGGACTAGTCCTGGAGCGAAACGGAATGCTTCGACGCTCGTGTTTCGGCCGCACGACCTACGAGAGGTTTGGAAGAGACCTCATCTGAAAGGTGGATTCCCAACGATCGAGTGTGTCGAACGTCAGCCAACTAGTTCAAACTTAAGGGTTCAAATGTTCTGCATAAATCACATGGGTCGTCATGTTACAATTTAGTCAATAAAGGCCAACTACTGGAGCGAAACGGAATGCTTCGAGCTCGTGTTTCGGCTGCACGAACTCCGAGAGGATTGGAAGAGACATCATCTGAAAGGTGGATTCACAACGATCGAGTGTGTCGAAGGTCAGCCCACTGGCTCAAACTTAAGGGATCAAAAGTTCTGCCGAAATCACATAGGTCGTCATGTTTCAATTTAGTCAATAAAGGCCTACTACTGGAGCGAAACGGAATGCTTCGACGCTCGTGTTTCAGCCGCACGACCTCTGAGAGGCTTGGAAGAGACCTCATCTGAAAGGTGGATTCAAACCGATCGAGTGTGTCGAATGTCAGTCTACTAGCTCAAACTTAAAGGTTCAAAGGTTCTGCCTGAATCACATAGGTCGTCATGTTACTATTTAGTCAATAAAGGCCTCCTACTGGAGCGAAACGGAATGCTTCGACGCTCGTGTTTCGGCCGCACGATCTCCGAGAAGCTTGGAAAAGACGTCATCTGAAAGGTGGATTCAAAACGATCGAATGTTTCGAAGGTCAGCCTACTAGCTCAAACTTAAGGGTTCTAAAGTTCTGCCGAAATCACATAGGTCGACATGTTACAATTTAGTCAATAAAGGCCTACCATTGGAGCGAAACGGAATGCTTCGAAGCTCGGTTTCGGCTGCACGAACTCCGAGAGAATTGGAAGAGACCTAATCTGAAAGGTGGAGTCACAACGATCGAGTGTGTCGAACGTCAGCCCACTAGCTCAAACTTAAGGGTTCAAAAGCTCTGCCGAAATCATATCGGTCGTCATGTTACAATTTAGTCAATAAAGGCCTAAGACTGGAGCGAAACGGAATGCTTCGACGCTTGTGTTTCGGCCGCACGACCTCCGAGAGGCTTGGAAGAGACCTCATCTGAAAGGTGGATTCAAAACGATCGAGTGTATCGAATGTAAGCCTACAAGCTCAAACTTAAGGGTTCAAAAGTTCTGCCGAAATCACATAGGTCGTCATGTTCCAATTTAGTCAAAAAAGGCCTACTACTGGAGCGAAACGGAATGCTTCGAAGCTCGTGTTTCGGCTGCACGAACTCCGAGAGGATTGGAAGAGACCTCATCTGAAAGGTGGATTCACAACTATCGAGTGTGTCGAACGTCAGCCCACGAGCTCAAACTTAAGGGTTCAAAAGTTCTGCCGAAATCACACAGGTCGTCATGTTTCAATTTAGTCAATAAAGGCCTACTACTGGAGCGAAACGGAATGCTTCGACGCTCGTGTTTCAGCCGCACGACCTCCGAGAGGCTTGGAAGAGACCTCATCTGAAAGGTGGATTCAAAACGATCGAGTGTGTCGAATGTCAGTCTACTAGCTCAAACTTAAAGGTTCAAAAGTTCTGCCTCAATCACATAAGTCGTCATGTTACAATTTAGTCAATAAAGACCTCCTACTGGAGCTAAACGGAATGCTTCGACGCTCGTGTTTCGGCCGCACGACCTCCGAGAAGCTTGGAAAAGACGTCATCTGAAAGGTGGATTCAAAACGATCGAGTGTCTCGAAGGTGAGCCTACTAGCTCAAACTTAAGGGTTTTAAAGTTCTGCCGAAATCACATAGGTCAACATGTTACAATTTAGTCAATAAAGGTCTACGACTGGAGCGAAACGGAATGCTTCGATGCTTGTGTTTCGGCCGCGCGACCTCAGAGAGGCTTGGAAGAGACCTCATCTGAAAGGTGGATTCATAACGATCGAGTGTGTCGAATGTCAGCCCACAATCTCAAACTTAAGGGTTCAAAGGTTCTGCCGAAATCACATAGGTCGTCATGTTACAATTTAGTCAATAAAGGCCTACTATTGGAGCGAAACGGAATGCTTCGAAGCTCGTGTTTCGGCTGCACGAACTCAGAGAGGATTGGAAGAGACCTCATATGAAAGGTGGATTCACAACGATCGAGTGTGTCGAACGTCAGCCCACAAGCTCAAACTTAAGGGTTCAAAAGTTCTGCCGAAATCACATAGGTCGTCATGTTACAATTTAGTCAAAAAAGGACTAGTACTGGAGCGAAACGGAATGCTTCGACGCTCGTGTTTCGGTCGCACGACCTACGAGAGGCTTGGAAGAGACCTCATCTGAAAGGTGGATTCACAACGATCGAGTGTGTCGAACGTCAGCCCACAATCTCAAACTTAAGGGTTCAAAAGTTCTGCCGAAATCATATCGGTCGTCATGTTACAATTTAGTCAATAAAGGCCTACGACTGGAGCGAAACGGAATGCTTCGATGCTTGTGTTTCGGCTGCACGAACTCAGAGAGGATTGGAAGAGACCTCATATGAAAGGTGGATTCACATCGATCGAGTGTGTCGAACGTCAGCCCACTAGCTCAAACTTAAGGGTTCCAAAGTTCTGCCGAAATCACAAAGGTCGTCATCTTTCAATTTAGTCAATAAAGGCCTACTACTGGAGCGAAACGCAATGCTTCGATGCTCGTGTTTCAACCGCACGACCTCCGAGAGGATGGGAAGAGACCTCATCTGAAAGGTGGATTCACAACGATCGAGTGTGTCGAACGTCAGCCCACAAGCTCAAACTTAAGGGTTCAAAAGTTCTGCCGAAATCACATAGGTCGTCATGTTACAATTTAGTCAAAGGACTAGTCCTGGAGCGAAACGGAATGCTTCGACGCTCGTGTTTCGGCCGCACGACCTACGAGAGGTTTGGAAGAGACCTCATCTGAAAGGTGGATTCCCAACGATCGAGTGTGTCGAACGTCAGCCCACTAGTTCAAACTTAAGGGTTCAAATGTTCTGCATAAATCACATGGGTCGTCATGTTACAATTTAGTCAATAAAGGCCAACTACTGGAGCGAAACGGAATGCTTCGACGCTCGTGTTTCGGCCGCACGATCTCCGAGAAGCTTGGAAAAGACGTCATCTGAAAGGTGGATTCAAAACGATCGAATGTTTCGAAGGTCAGCCTACTAGCTCAAACTTAAGGGTTCTAAAGTTCTGCCGAAATCACATAGGTCGACATGTTACAATTTAGTCAACAAAGGCCTACCATTGGAGCGAAACGGAATGCTTCGAAGCTCGGTTTCGGCTGCACGAACTCCGAGAGAATTGGAAGAGACCTCATCTGAAAGGTGGAGTCACAACGATCGAGTGTGTCGAACGTCAGCCCACTAGCTCAAACTTAAGGGTTCAAAAGCTCTGCCGAAATCATATCGGTCGTCATGTTACAATTTAGTCAATAAAGGCCTAAGACTGGAGCGAAACGGAATGCTACGACGCTTGTGTTTTGGCTGCACGACCTCCGAGAGGCTTGGAAGAGACCTCATCTGAAAGGTGGATTAAAAACGATCGAGTGTATCGAATGTAAGCCTACAAGCTCAAACTTAAGGGTTCAAAAGTTCTGCCGAAATCACATAGGTTGTCATGTTACAATTTAGTCAATAAAGGACTAGTACTGGAGCGAAACGGAATGCTTCGACGCTCGTGTTTCGGTCGCACGACCTACGAGAGGCTTGGAAGAGACCTCATCTGAAAGGTGGATTCACAACGATAGAGTGTGTCGAACATCAGCCCACAATCTCAAACTTAAGGGTTCAAAAGTTCTGCCGAAATCATATCGGTCGTCATGTTACAATTTAGTCAATAAAGGCCTACGACTGGAGCGAAACGGAATGCTTCGATGCTTGTGTTTCGGCCGCACGACCTCAGAGAGGCTTGGAAGAGACCTCATCTGAAAGGTGGATTCACAACGATCGAGTGTGTCGAACGTCAGCCCACGAGCTCAAACTTAAGGGTTCAAAAGTTCTGCCGAAATCACACAGGTCGTCATGTTTCAATTTAGTCAATAAAGGCCTACTACTGGAGCGAAACGGAATGCTTCGACGCTCGTGTTTCAGCCGCACGACCTCCGAGAGGCTTGGAAGAGACCTCATCTGAAAGGTGGATTCAAAACGATCGAGTGTGTCGAATGTCAGTCTACTAGCTCAAACTTAAAGGTTCAAAAGTTCTGCCTCAATCACATAAGTCGTCATGTTACAATTTAGTCAATAAAGACCTCCTACTGGAGCTAAACGGAATGCTTCGACGCTCGTGTTTCGGCCGCACGACCTCCGAGAAGCTTGGAAAAGACGTCATCTGAAAGGTGGATTCAAAACGATCGAGTGTCTCGAAGGTGAGCCTACTAGCTCAAACTTAAGGGTTTTAAAGTTCTGCCGAAATCACATAGGTCAACATGTTACAATTTAGTCAATAAAGGCCTACTACTGGAGCGAAACTGAATGCTTTGACAGTCGTCGCTCGGCCGCACGAACTCCGAGAGGATTGGAAGAGACCTCATCTGAAAGGTGGATTCACAGCGATCGAGTTTGTCGAACGTCAGCCCACTAGCTCAAACTTAAGGGTTCAAAAGTTCTGCCGAAATCATATCGGTCGTCATGTTACAATTTAGTCAATAAAGGTCTACGACTGGAGCGAAACGGAATGCTTCGATGCTTGTGTTTCGGCCGCGCGACCTCAGAGAGGCTTGGAAGAGACCTCATCTGAAAGGTGGATTCATAACGATCGAGTGTGTCGAATGTCAGCCCACAATCTCAAACTTAAGGGTTCAAAGGTTCTGCCGAAATCACATAGGTCGTCATGTTACAATTTAGTCAATAAAGGCCTACTATTGGAGCGAAACGGAATGCTTCGAAGCTCGTGTTTCGGCTGCACGAACTCAGAGAGGATTGGAAGAGACCTCATATGAAAGGTGGATTCACAACGATCGAGTGTGTCGAACGTCAGCCCACAAGCTCAAACTTAAGGGTTCAAAAGTTCTGCCGAAATCACATAGGTCGTCATGTTACAATTTAGTCAAAAAAGGACTAGTACTGGAGCGAAACGGAATGCTTCGACGCTCGTGTTTCGGTCGCACGACCTACGAGAGGCTTGGAAGAGACCTCATCTGAAAGGTGGATTCACAACGATCGAGTGTGTCGAACGTCAGCCCACAATCTCAAACTTAAGGGTTCAAAAGTTCTGCCGAAATCATATCGGTCGTCATGTTACAATTTAGTCAATAAAGGCCTACGACTGGAGCGAAACGGAATGCTTCGATGCTTGTGTTTCGGCTGCACGAACTCAGAGAGGATTGGAAGAGACCTCATATGAAAGGTGGATTCACATCGATCGAGTGTGTCGAACGTCAGCCCACTAGCTCAAACTTAAGGGTTCCAAAGTTCTGCCGAAATCACAAAGGTCGTCATCTTTCAATTTAGTCAATAAAGGCCTACTACTGGAGCGAAACGCAATGCTTCGATGCTCGTGTTTCAGCCGCACGACCTCCGAGAGGATGGGAAGAGACCTCATCTGAAAGGTGGATTCACAACGATCGAGTGTGTCGAACGTCAGCCCACAAGCTCAAACTTAAGGGTTCAAAAGTTCTGCCGAAATCACATAGGTCGTCATGTTACAATTTAGTCAAAGGACTAGTCCTGGAGCGAAACGGAATGCTTCGACGCTCGTGTTTCGGCCGCACGACCTACGAGAGGTTTGGAAGAGACCTCATCTGAAAGGTGGATTCCCAACGATCGAGTGTGTCGAACGTCAGCCCACTAGTTCAAACTTAAGGGTTCAAATGTTCTGCATAAATCACATGGGTCGTCATGTTACAATTTAGTCAATAAAGGCCAACTACTGGAGCGAAACGGAATGCTTCGACGCTCGTGTTTCGGCCGCACGATCTCCGAGAAGCTTGGAAAAGACGTCATCTGAAAGGTGGATTCAAAACGTTCGAATGTTTCGAAGGTCAGCCTACTAGCTCAAACTTAAGGGTTCTAAAGTTCTGCCGAAATCACATAGGTCGACATGTTACAATTTAGTCAACAAAGGCCTACCATTGGAGCGAAACGGAATGCTTCGAAGCTCGGTTTCGGCTGCACGAACTCCGAGAGAATTGGAAGAGACCTCATCTGAAAGGTGGAGTCACAACGATCGAGTGTGTCGAACGTCAGCCCACTAGCTCAAACTTAAGGGTTCAAAAGCTCTGCCGAAATCATATCGGTCGTCATGTTACAATTTAGTCAATAAAGGCCTAAGACTGGAGCGAAACGGAATGCTACGACGCTTGTGTTTTGGCTGCACGACCTCCGAGAGGCTTGGAAAAGACCTCATCTGAAAGGTGGATTAAAAACGATCGAGTGTATCGAATGTAAGCCTACAAGCTCAAACTTAAGGGTTCAAAAGTTCTGCCGAAATCACATAGGTTGTCATGTTACAATTTAGTCAATAAAGGACTAGTACTGGAGCGAAACGGAATGCTTCGACGCTCGTGTTTCGGTCGCACGACCTACGAGAGGCTTGGAAGAGACCTCATCTGAAAGGTGGATTCACAACGATCGAGTGTGTCGAACGTCAGCCCACAATCTCAAACTTAAGGGTTCAAAAGTTCTGCCGAAATCATATCGGTCGTCATGTTACAATTTAGTCAATAAAGGCCTACGACTGGAGCGAAACGGAATGCTTCGATGCTTGTGTTTCGGCCGCACGACCTCAGAGAGGCTTGGAAGAGACCTCATCTGAAAGGTGGATTCACAACGATCGAGTGTGTCGAATGTCAGCCCACAATCTCAAACTTAAGGGTTCAAAGGTTCTGCCGAAATCACATAGGTCGTCATGTTACAAGTTAGTCAATAAAGGCCTACTATTGGAGCGAAACGGAATGCTTCGAAGCTCGTGTTTCGGCTGCACGAACTCAGAGAGGATTGGAAGAGACCTCATATGAAAGGTGGATTCACAACGATCGAGTGTGTCGAACGTCAGCCCACTAGCTCAAACTTAAGGGTTCAAAAGTTCTGCCGAAATCACATAGGTTGTCATGTTACAATTTAGTCAATAAAGGACTAGTACTGGAGCGAAACGGAATGCTTCGACGCTCGTGTTTCGGTCGCACGACCTACGAGAGGCTTGGAAGAGACCTCATCTGAAAGGTGGATTCACAACGATCGAGTGTGTCGAACGTCAGCCCACAATCTCAAACTTAAGGGTTCAAAAGTTCTGCCGAAATCATATCGGTCGTCATGTTACAATTTAGTCAATAAAGGCCTACGACTGGAGCGAAACGGAATGCTTCGATGCTTGTGTTTCGGCCGCACGACCTCAGAGAGGCTTGGAAGAGACCTCATCTGAAAGGTGGATTCACAACGATCGAGTGTGTCGAATGTCAGCCCACAATCTCAAACTTAAGGGTTCAAAGGTTCTGCCGAAATCACATAGGTCGTCATGTTACAATTTAGTCAATAAAGGCCTACTATTGGAGCGAAACGGAATGCTTCGAAGCTCGTGTTTCGGCTGCACGAACTCAGACAGGATTGGAAGAGACCTCATATGAAAGGTGGATTCACAACGATCGAGTGTGTCGAACGTCAGCCCACTAGCTCAAACTTAAGGGTTCCAAAGTTCTGCCGAAATCACAAAGGTCGTCATGTTTATATTTAGTCAATAAAGGCCTACTACTGGAGCGAAACGGAATGCTTCGATGCTCGTGTTTCAGCCGCACGACCTCCGAGAGGCTTGGAAGAGACCTCATCTGAAAGGTGGATTCACAACGATCGAGTGTGTCGAACGTCAGCCCACAAGCTCAAACTTAAGGGTTCAAAAGTTCTGCCGAAATCACATAGGTCGTCATGTTACAATTTAGTCAAAGGACTAGTCCTGGAGCGAAACGGAATGCTTCGACGCTCGTGTTTCGGCCGCACGACCTACGAGAGGTTTGGAAGAGACCTCATCTGAAAGGTGGATTCCCAACGATCGAGTGTGTCGAACGTCAGCCCACTAGTTCAAACTTAAGGGTTCAAATGTTCTGCATAAATCACATGGGTCGTCATGTTACAATTTAGTCAATAAAGGCCAACTACTGGAGCGAAACGGAATGCTTCGAAGCTCGTGTTTCGGCTGCACGAACTCCGAGAGGATTGGAAGAGACCTCATCTGAAAGGTGGATTCACAACGATCGAGTGTGTCGAACGTCAGCCCACAATCTCAAACTTAAGGGTTCAAAAGTTCTGCCGAAATCATATCGGTCGTCATGTTACAATTTAGTCAATAAAGGCCTACGACTGGAGCGAAACGGAATGCTTCGACGCTTGTGTTTCGGCCGCACGACCTCAGAGAGGCTTGGAAGAGACCTCATCTGAAAGGTGGATTCACAACGATTGAGTGTGTCGAATGTCAGCCCACAATCTCAAACTTAAGGGTTCAAAGGTTCTGCCGAAATCACATAGGTCGTTATGTTACAATTTAGTCAATAAAGGCCTACTATTGGAGCGAAACGGAATGCTTCGAAGCTAGTGTTTCGGCTGTACGAACTCAGAGAGGATTGGAAGAGACCTCATATGAAAGGTGGATTCACAACGATCGAGTGTGTCGAACGTCAGCCCACTAGCTCAAACTTAAGGGTTCCAAAGTTCTGCCGAAATCACAAAGGTCGTCATGTTTCAATTTAGTCAATAAAGGCCTCCTACTGGAGCGAAACGGAATGCTTCGATGCTCGTGTTTCAGCCGCACGACCTCCGAGAGGCTTGGAAGAGACCTCATCTGAAAGGTGGATTCACAACAATCGAGTGTTTCGAACGTCAGCCCACAAGCTCAAACTTAAGGTTTCAAAAGTTCTGCCGAAATCACATAGGTCGTCATGTTACAATTTAGTCAAAGGACTAGTCCTGGAGCGAAACGGAATGCTTCGACGCTCGTGTTTCGGCCGCACGACCTACGAGAGGATTGGAAGAGACCTCATCTGAAAGTTGGATTCCCAACGATCGAGTGTGTCGAACGTCAGCCCACTAGTTCAAACTTAAGGGTTCAAAAGTTCTGCATAAATCACATAGGTCGTCATGTTACAATTTAGTCAATAAAGGCCAACTACTGGAGCGAAACGGAATGCTTCGACGCTCGTGTTTCGGCCGCACGACCTCCGAGAAGCTTGGAAAAGACGTCTTCTGAGAGGTGGATTCAAAACGATCGACTGTCTCTAAGGTCAGCCTACTAGCTCAAACTTAAGGGTTCAAAAGTTCTGCCGAAATCACATAGGTCGTCATGTTACAATTTAGTCAATAAAGGCCTACTCCTGGAGCGAAACGGAATGCTTCGACGCTCGTGTTTCAGCCGCACGACCTCCGAGAGGATTGGAAGAGACCTCATTTGAAAGGTGGATTCAAAACGATCGAGTGCGTCGAAGTCAGCCCACGAGCTCAAACTTAAGGGTTCAAAAGTTCTGCCGAAATCACATAGGTCGTCATGTTACAATTTAGTCAAGAAAGGCCTACTATAGGAGCGAAACGGAATGCTTCGACGCTCGTGTTTCATCCGCACGACCTCCGAGAGGCTTGGAAGAGACCTCATCTGAAAGGTGGATTCACAACGATCGAGTGTGTCGAACGTCAGCCCACAAGCTCAAACTTAAGGGTTCAAAAGTTCTGCCGAAATCACATAGGTCGTCATGTTACAATTTAGTCAATAAAGGACTAGTACTGGAGCGAAACGGAATGCTTCGACGCTCGTGTTTCGGTCGCACGACCTACGAGAGGCTTGGAAGAGACCTCATCTGAAAGGTGGATTCACAACGATCGAGTGTGTCGAACGTCAGCCCACAATCTCAAACTTAAGGGTTCAAAAGTTCTGCCGAAATCATATCGGTCGTCATGTTACAATTTAGTCAATAAAGGCCTACGACTGGAGCGAAACGGAATGCTTCGATGCTTGTGTTTCGGCCGCACGACCTCAGAGAGGCTTGGAAGAGACCACATCTGAAAGGTGGATTCACAACGATCGAGTGTGTCGAATGTCAGCCCACAATCTCAAACTTAAGGGTTCAAAGGTTCTGCCGAAATCACATAGGTCGTCATGTTACAATTTAGTCAATAAAGGACTAGTACTGGAGCGAAACGGAATGCTTCGACGCTCGTGTTTCGGTCGCACGACCTACGAGAGGCTTGGAAGAGACCTCATCTGAAAGGTGGATTCACAACGATCGAGTGTGTCGAACGTCAGCCCACAATCTCAAACTTAAGGGTTCAAAAGTTCTGGCGAAATCATATCGGTCGTCATGTTACAATTTAGTCAATAAAGGCCTACGACTGGAGCGAAACGGAATGCTTCGATGCTTGTGTTTCGGCTGCACGAACTCAGAGAGGATTGGAAGAGACCTCATATGAAAGGTGGATTCACAACGATCGAGTGTGTCGCACGTCAGCCCACTAGCTCAAACTTAAGGGTTCCAAAGTTCTGCCGAAATCACTTAGGTTGTCATGTTACAATTTAGTCAAAGGACTAGTCCTGGAGCGAAACGGAATGCTTCGACGCTCGTGTTTCGGCCGCACGACCTACGAGAGGTTTGGAAGAGACCTCATCTGAAAGTTGGATTCCCAACGATCGAGTGTGTCGAACGTCAGCCCACTAGTTCAAACTTAAGGGTTCAAAAGTTCTGCATAAATCACATAGGTCGTCATGTTACAATTTAGTCAATAAAGGCCAACTACTGGAGCGAAACGGAATGCTTCGACGCTCGTGTTTCGGCCGCACGACCTCCGAGAAGCTTGGAAAAGACGTCTTCTGAGAGGTGGATTCAAAACGATAGACTGTCTCGAAGGTCAGCCTACTAGCTCAAACTTAAGGGTTCAAAAGTTCTGCCGAAATCACATAGGTCGTCATGTTACAATTTAGTCAATGTAGGCCTACTACTGGAGCGAAATGGAATGCTTCGACGCTCGTGTTTTCGGCCGCACGACCTCCGAGAGGCTTGGAAGAGACCTCATCTGAAAGGTGGATTCAAAACGATCGAGTGTGTCGAAAGTCAGTCTATTAGCTCAAACTTAAAGGTTCAAAAGTTCTGCCGAAATCACATAGGTCGTCATGTTACAATTTAGTCAAGAAAGGCCTACTATTGGAGCGAAACGGAATGCTTCGACGCTCGTGTTTCATCCGCACGACCTCCGAGAGGCTTGGAAGAGACCTCATCTGAAAGGTGGATTCACAACGATCGAGTGTGTCGAACGTCAGCCCACAATCTCAAACTTAAGGGTTCAAAAGTTCTGCCGAAATCATATCGGTCGTCATGTTACAATTTAGTCAATAAAGGCCTACGACTGGAGCGAAACGGAATGCTTCGATGCTTGTGTTTCGGCTGCACGAACTCAGAGAGGATTGGAAGAGACCTCATATGAAAGGTGGATTCACAACGATCGAGTGTTTCGCACGTCAGCCCACTAGCTCAAACTTAAGGGTTCCAAAGTTCTGCCGAAATCACTTAGGTTGTCATGTTACAATTTAGTCAAAGGACTAGTCCTGGAGCGAAACGGAATGCTTCGACGCTCGTGTTTCGGCCGCACGACCTACGAGAGGTTTGGAAGAGACCTCATCTGAAAGTTGGATTCCCAACGATCGAGTGTGTCGAACGTCAGCCCACTAGTTCAAACTTAAGGGTTCAAAAGTTCTGCATAAATCACATAGGTCGTCATGTTACAATTTAGTCAATAAAGGCCAACTACTGGAGCGAAACGGAATGCTTCGACGCTCGTGTTTCGGCCGCACGACCTCCGAGAAGCTTGGAAAAGACGTCTTCTGAGAGGTGGATTCAAAACGATCGACTGTCTCGAAGGTCAGCCTACTAGCTCAAACTTAAGGGTTCAAAAGTTCTGCCGAAATCACATAGGTCGTCATGTTACAATTTAGTCAATGTAGGCCTACTACTGGAGCGAAATGGAATGCTTCGACGCTCGTGTTTTCGGCCGCACGACCTCCGAGAGGCTTGGAAGAGACCTCATCTGAAAGGTGGATTCAAAACGATCGAGTGTGTCGAAAGTCAGTCTATTAGCTCAAACTTAAAGGTTCAAAAGTTCTGCCGAAATCACATAGGTCGTCATGTTACAATTTAGTCAAGAAAGGCCTACTATTGGAGCGAAACGGAATGCTTCGACGCTCGTGTTTCATCCGCACGACCTCCGAGAGGCTTGGAAGAGACCTCATCTGAAAGGTGGATTAAAAACGATCGAGTGTGTCGAACGTCAGCCCACAAGCTCAAACTTAAGGGTTCAAAAGTTCTGCCGAAATCACATAGGTCGTCATGTTACAATTTAGACAAAGGACTAGTCCTGGAGCGAAACGGAATGCTTCGACGCTCGTGTTTCGGCCGCACGACCTACGAGAGGTTTGGAAGAGACCTCATCTGAAAGGTGGATTCCCAACGATCGAGTGTGTCGAACGTCAGCCCACTAGTTCAAACTTAAGGGTTCAAATGTTCTGCATAAATCACATGGGTCGTCATGTTACAATTTAGTCAATAAAGGCCAACTACTGGAGCGAAACGGAATGCTTCGAGCTCGTGTTTCGGCTACACGAACTCCGAGAGGATTGGAAGAGACATCATCTGAAAGGTGGATTCACAACGATCGAGTGTGTCGAAGGTCAGCCCACTGGCTCAAACTTAAGGGATCAAAAGTTCTGCCGAAATCACATAGGTCGTCATGTTTCAATTTAGTCAATAAAGGCCTACTACTGGAGCGAAACGGAATGCTTCGACGCTCGTGTTTCAGCCGCACGACCTCTGAGAGGCTTGGAAGAGACCTCATCTGAAAGGTGGATTCAAACCGATCGAGTGTGTCGAATGTCAGTCTACTAGCTCAAACTTAAAGGTTCAAAAGTTCTGCCTGAATCACATAGGTCGTCATGTTACAATTTAGTCAATAAAGGCCTACTACTGGAGCGAAACTGAATGCTTTGACAGTCGTCGCTCGGCCGCACGAACTCCGAGAGGATTGGAAGAGACCTCATCTGAAAGGTGGATTCACAGCGATCGAGTGTGTCGAACGTCAGCCCACTAGCTCAAACTTAAGGGTTCAAAAGTTCTGCCGAAATCACATAGGTCGTCATGTTACAATGTAGTCAATAAAGGACTAGTACTGGAGCGAAACGGAATGCTTCGACGCTCGTGTTTCGGTCGCACGACCTACGAGAGGCTTGGAAGAGACCTCATCTGAAAGGTGGATTCATAACGATCGAGTGTGTCGAATGTCAGCCCACAATCTCAAACTTAAGGGTTCAAAGGTTCTGCCGAAATCACATAGGTCGTCATGTTACAATTTAGTCAATAAAGGCCTACTATTGGAGCGAAACGGAATGCTTCGAAGCTCGTGTTTCGGCTGCACGAACTCAGAGAGGATTGGAAGAGACCTCATATGAAAGGTGGATTCACAACGATCGAGTGTGTCGAACGTCAGCCCACAAGCTCAAACTTAAGGGTTCAAAAGTTCTGCCGAAATCACATAGGTCGTCATGTTACAATTTACTCAAAAAAGGACTAGTACTGGAGCGAAACGGAATGCTTCGACGCTCGTGTTTCGGTCGCACGACCTACGAGAGGCTTGGAAGAGACCTCATCTGAAAGGTGGATTCACAACGATCGAGTGTGTCGAACGTCAGCCCGCAATCTCAAACTTAAGGGTTCAAAAGTTCTGCCGAAATCATATCGGTCGTCATGTTACAATTTAGTCAATAAAGGCCTACGACTGGAGCGAAACGGAATGCTTCGATGCTTGTGTTTCGGCTGCACGAACTCAGAGAGGATTGGAAGAGACCTCATATGAAAGGTGGATTCACAACGATCGAGTGTGTCGAACGTCAGCCCACTAGCTCAAACTTAAGGGTTCCAAAGTTCTGCCGAAATCACAAAGGTCGTCATGTTTCAATTTAGTCAATAAAGGCCTACTACTGGAGCGAAACGCAATGCTTCGATGCTCGTGTTTCAGCCGCACGACCTCCGAGAGGCTTGGAAGAGACCTCATCTGAAAGGTGGATTCACAACGATCGAGTGTGTCGAACGTCAGCCCACAAGCTCAAACTTAAGGGTTCAAAAGTTCTGCCGAAATCACATAGGTCGTCATGTTACAATTTAGTCAAAGGACTAGTCCTGGAGCGAAACGGAATGCTTCGACGCTCGTGTTTCGGCCGCACGACCTACGAGAGGTTTGGAAGAGACCTCATCTGAAAGGTGGATTCCCAACGATCGAGTGTGTCGAACGTCAGCCCACTAGTTCAAACTTAAGGGTTCAAATGTTCTGCATAAATCACATGGGTCGTCATGTTACAATTTAGTCAATAAAGGCCAACTACTGGAGCGAAACGGAATGCTTCGACGCTCGTGTTTCGGCCGCACGATCTCCGAGAAGCTTGGAAAAGACGTCATCTGAAAGGTGGATTCAAAACGATCGAATGTTTCGAAGGTCAGCCTACTAGCTCAAACTTAAGGGTTCTAAAGTTCTGCCGAAATCACATAGGTCGACATGTTACAATTTAGTCAACAAAGGCCTACCATTGGAGCGAAACGGAATGCTTCGAAGCTCGGTTTCGGCTGCACGAACTCCGAGAGAATTGGAAGAGACCTCATCTGAAAGGTGGAGTCACAACGATCGAGTGTGTCGAACGTCAGCCCACTAGCTCAAACTTAAGGGTTCAAAAGCTCTGCCGAAATCATATCGGTCGTCATGTTACAATTTAGTCAATAAAGGCCTAAGACTGGAGCGAAACGGAATGCTTCGACGCTTGTGTTTCGGCTGCACGACCTCCGAGAGGCTTGGAAGAGACCTCATCTGAAAGGTGGATTCAAAACGATCGAGTGTATCGAATGTAAGCCTACAAGCTCAAACTTAAGGGTTCAAAAGTTCTGCCGAAATCACATAGGTCGTCATGTTACAATTTAGTCAAAAAAGGCCTACTACTGGAGCGAAACGGAATGCTTCGAAGCTCGTGTTTCGGCTGCACGAACTCCGAGAGGATTGGAAGAGACCTCATCTGAAAGGTGGATTCACAACTATCGAGTGTGTCGAACGTCAGCCCACAAGCTCAAACTTAAGGGTTCAAAAGTTCTGCCGAAATCACACAGGTCGTCATGTTTCAATTTAGTCAATAAAGGCCTACTACTGGAGCGAAACGGAATGCTTCGACGCTCGTGTTTCAGCCGCACGACCTCCGAGAGGCTTGGAAGAGACCTCATCTGAAAGGTGGATTCAAAACGATCGGGTGTGTCGAATGTCAGTCTACTAGCTCAAACTCAAAGGTTCAAAAGTTCTGCCTCAATCACATAAGTCGTCATGTTACAATTTAGTCAATAAAGACCTCCTACTGGAGCTAAACGGAATGCTTCGACGCTCGTGTTTCGGCCGCACGACCTCCGAGAAGCTTGGAAAAGACGTCATCTGAAAGGTGGATTCAAAACGATCGAGTGTCTCGAAGGTGAGCCTACTAGCTCAAACTTAAGGGTTCTAAAGTTCTGCCGAAATCACATAGGTCAACATGTTACAATTTAGTCAATAAAGGCCTACTACTGGAGCGAAACTGAATGCTTTGACAGTCGTCGCTCGGCCGCACGAACTCCGAGAGGATTGGAAGAGACCTCTTCTGAAAGGTGGATTCACAGCGATCGAGTGTGTCGAACGTCAGCCCACTAGCTCAAACTTAAGGGTTCAAAAGTTCTGCCGAAATCACATAGGTCGTCATGTTTCAATTTAGTCAATAAAGGCCAACTACTGGAGCGAAACGGAATGCTTCGACGCTCGTGTTTCAGCCGCTCGACCTCCGAGAGGCTTGGATGAGACCTCATCTGAAAGGTGGATTCACAACGATCGAGTGTGTCGAACGTCAGCCCACAAGCTCAAACTTAAGGGTTCAAAAGCTCTGCCGAAATCACATAGGTCGTCATGTTACAATTTAGTCAATAAAGGACTAGTACTGGAGCGAAACGGAATGCTTCGACGCTCGTGTTTCGGTCGCACGACCTACGAGAGGCTTGGAAGAGACCTCATCTGAAAGGTGGATTCCCAACGAACGAGTGTGTCGAACGTCAGCCCACAATCTCAAACTTAAGGGTTCAAAAGTTCTGCCGAAATCATATCGGTCGTCATGTTACAATTTAGTCAATAAAGGCCTACGACTGGAGCGAAACGGAATGCTTCGACGCTTGTGTTTCGGCCGCACGACCTCCGAGAGGCTTGGAAGAGACCTCACCTTAAAGGTGGATTCAAAACGATCGAGTGTGTCGAATGTCAGACTACTAGCTCAAACTTAAAGGTTCAAAAGTTCTGCATAAATCACATAGGTCGTCATGTTACAATTTAGTCAATAAAGGCCAACTACTGGAGCGAAACGGAATGCTTCGATGCTCGTGTTTCGGCTGCACGAACTCCGAGAGGATTGGAAGAGACATCATCTGAAAGGTGGATTCACAACGATCGAGTCTGTCGAACGTCAGCCCACTAGCTCAAACTTAAGGGTTCTAAAGTTCTGCCGAAATCACATAGGTCATCATGTTACAATTTAGTCAATAAAGGACTACTACTGGAGCGAAACGGAATGTTTCGACGCTCATGTTTCGGCCGCACGACCTCCGAGAGGCTTGGAAGAGACCTCATCTGAAAGGTGGATTCACAACGATCGAGTGTGTCGAATGTCAGCCCACAATCTCAAACTTAAGGGTTCAAAAGTTCTGCCGAAATAACACAGGTTGTCATGTTACAATTTAGTCAATAAAGGCCTACCATTGGAGCGAAACGGAATGCTTCGAAGCTCGTGTTTCGGCTGCACGAACTCCGAGAGGATTGGAAGAGACCTCATCTGAAAGGTGGATTCAAGACGATCGAGTGTGTCGAACGTCAGCCCACTAGCTCAAACTTAAGGGTTCAAAAGTTCTGCCGAAATCACATAGGTCGTCATGTTTCAATTTAGTCAATAAAGGCCTACTACTGGAGCGAAACGGAATGCTTCGACGCTCGTGTTTCAGCCGCACGACCTCCGAGAGGCTTGGAAGAGACCTCATCTGAAAGGTGGATTCAAAACGATCGAGTGTGTCGAATGTCAGTCTACTAGCTCAAACTTAAAGGTTCAAAAGTTCTGCCTAAATCACATAGGTCGTCATGTTACAATTTAGTCAATAAAGTCTTCCTACTGGAGCTAAACGGAATGGTTCGACGCTCGTGTTTCCGAGAAGCTTGGAAAAGACGTCATCTGAAAGGTGGATTCAAAACGATCGAGTGTTTCGAAGGTCAGCCTACTAGCTCAAACTTAAGCGTTCTAAAGTTCTGCCGAAATCACATAGGTCGTCATGTTACAATTTAGTCAATATAGGCCTACTACTGGAGCGAAACGGAATGCTTCGACGCTCGTGTTTCGGCCGCACGACCTCCGAGAGGCTTGGAAGAGACCTCATCTGAAAGGTGGATTCACAACGATCGAGTGTGTCGAACGTCATTCCACTAGCTCAAACTTAAGGGATCAAAAGTTCTGCTGAAATCACATAGGTCGTCATGTTTCAATTTAGTCAATAAAGGCCTACTACTGGAGCGAAACGGAATGCTTCGACGCTCGTGTTTCAGGCTTGGAAGAGACCTCATCTGAAAGGTGGATTCAAACCGATCGAGTGTGTCGAATGTCAGTCTACTAGCTCAAACTTAAAGGTTCAAAAGTTCTGCCGAAATCACATAGGTCGTCATGTTACAATTTAGTCAATAAAGGCCAACTACTGGAGCGAAACAGAATGCTTCGAAACTCGTGTTTCGGCTGCACGAACTCCGAGAGGATTGGAAGAGACCTCATCTGAAAGGTGGATTCACAACTATCGAGTGTGTCGAACGTCAGCCCACAAGCTCAAACTTAAGGGTTCAAAAGCTCTGCCGAAATCACATAGGTCGTCATGTTACAATTTAGTCAATAAAGGACTAGTACTGGAGCGAAACGGAATGCTTCGACGCTCGTGTTTCGGTCGCACGACCTACGAGAGGCTTGGAAGAGACCTCATCTGAAAGGTGGATTCCCAACGAACGAGTGTGTCGAACGTCAGCCCACAATCTCAAACGTAAGGGTTCAAAAGTTCTGCCGAAATCATATCGGTCGTCATGTTACAATTTAGTCAATAAAGGCCTACGACTGGAGCGAAACGGAATGCTTCGACGCTTGTGTTTCGGCCGCACGACCTCCGAGAGGCTTGGAAGAGACCTCATCTGAAAGGTGGATTCACAACGATCGAGTGTGTCGAATGTCAGCCCACAATCTCAAACTTAAGGGTTCAAAGGTTCTGCCGAAATCACACAGGTCGTCATGTTACAATTTAGTCAATAAAGGCCTACTATTGGAGCGAAACGGAATGCTTCGAAGCTCGTGTTTCGGCTGCACGAACTCCGAGAGGATTGGAAGAGACCTCATCTGAAAGGTGGATTCACAACGATCGACTGTGTCGAACGTCAGCCCACTAGCTCAAACTTAAGGGTTCAAAAGTTCTGCCGAAATCACATAGGTCGTCATGTTTCAATTTAGTCAATAAAGGCCTACTACTGGAGCGAAACGGAATGCTTCGACGCTTGTGTTTCAGCCGCACGACCTCCGAGAGGCTTGGAAGAGACCTCATCTGAAAGGTGGATTCACAACGATCGAGTGTGTCGAACGTCAGCCCACAAGCTCAAACTTAAGGGTTCAAAAGTTCTGCCGAAATCACATAGGTCATCATGTTACAATTTAGTCGAAGGACTAGTACTGGAGCGAAACGGAATGCTTCGACGCTCGTGTTTCGGCTGCACGACCTAAGAGAGGCTTGGAAGAGACCTCATCTGAAAGGTGGATTCCCAACGATCGAGTGTGTCGAACGTCAGCCCACTAGTTCAAACTTAAGGGTTCAAACGTTCTGCATAAATCACATAGGTCGTCATGTTACAATTTAGTCAATAAAGGCCAACTACTGGAGCGAAACGGAATGCTTCGACGCTCGTGTTTCGGCCGCACGATCTCCGAGAAGCTTGGAAAAGACGTCATCTGAAAGGTGGATTCAAAACGATCGAATGTTTCGAAGGTCAGCCTACTAGCTCAAACTTAAGGGTTCTAAAGTTCTGCCGAAATCACATAGGTCGACATGTTACAATTTAGTCAACAAAGGCCTACCATTGGAGCGAAACGGAATGCTTCGAAGCTCGGTTTCGGCTGCACGAACTCCGAGAGAATTGGAAGAGACCTCATCTGAAAGGTGGAGTCACAACGATCGAGTGTGTCGAACGTCAGCCCACTAGCTCAAACTTAAGGGTTCAAAAGCTCTGCCGAAATCATATCGGTCGTCATGTTACAATTTAGTCAATAAAGGCCTAAGACTGGAGCGAAACGGAATGCTTCGACGCTTGTGTTTCGGCTGCACGACCTCCGAGAGGCTTGGAAGAGACCTCATCTGAAAGGTGGATTCAAAACGATCGAGTGTATCGAATGTAAGCCTACAAGCTCAAACTTAAGGGTTCAAAAGTTCTGCCGAAATCACATAGGTCGTCATGTTACAATTTAGTCAAAAAAGGCCTACTACTGGAGCGAAACGGAATGCTTCGAAGCTCGTGTTTCGGCTGCACGAACTCCGAGAGGATTGGAAGAGACCTCATCTGAAAGGTGGATTCACAACTATCGAGTGTGTCGAACGTCAGCCCACAAGCTCAAACTTAAGGGTTCAAAAGTTCTGCCGAAATCACACAGGTCGTCATGTTTCAATTTAGTCAATAAAGGCCTACTACTGGAGCGAAACGGAATGCTTCGACGCTCGTGTTTCAGCCGCACGACCTCCGAGAGGCTTGGAAGAGACCTCATCTGAAAGGTGGATTCAAAACGATCGGGTGTGTCGAATGTCAGTCTACTAGCTCAAACTCAAAGGTTCAAAAGTTCTGCCTCAATCACATAAGTCGTCATGTTACAATTTAGTCAATAAAGACCTCCTACTGGAGCTAAACGGAATGCTTCGACGCTCGTGTTTCGGCCGCACGACCTCCGAGAAGCTTGGAAAAGACGTCATCTGAAAGGTGGATTCAAAACGATCGAGTGTCTCGAAGGTGAGCCTACTAGCTCAAACTTAAGGGTTCTAAAGTTCTGCCGAAATCACATAGGTCAACATGTTACAATTTAGTCAATAAAGGCCTACTACTGGAGCGAAACTGAATGCTTTGACAGTCGTCGCTCGGCCGCACGAACTCCGAGAGGATTGGAAGAGACCTCTTCTGAAAGGTGGATTCACAGCGATCGAGTGTGTCGAACGTCAGCCCACAAGCTCAAACTTAAGGGTTCAAAAGCTCTGCCGAAATCACATAGGTCGTCATGTTACAATTTAGTCAATAAAGGACTAGTACTGGAGCGAAACGGAATGCTTCGACGCTCGTGTTTCGGTCGCACGACCTACGAGAGGCTTGGAAGAGACCTCATCTGAAAGGTGGATTCCCAACGAACGAGTGTGTCGAACGTCAGCCCACAATCTCAAACTTAAGGGTTCAAAAGTTCTGCCGAAATCATATCGGTCGTCATGTTACAATTTAGTCAATAAAGGCCTACGACTGGAGCGAAACGGAATGCTTCGACGCTTGTGTTTCGGCCGCACGACCTCCGAGAGGCTTGGAAGAGACCTCACCTTAAAGGTGGATTCAAAACGATCGAGTGTGTCGAATGTCAGACTACTAGCTCAAACTTAAAGGTTCAAAAGTTCTGCATAAATCACATAGGTCGTCATGTTACAATTTAGTCAATAAAGGCCAACTACTGGAGCGAAACGGAATGCTTCGATGCTCGTGTTTCGGCTGCACGAACTCCGAGAGGATTGGAAGAGACATCATCTGAAAGGTGGATTCACAACGATCGAGTCTGTCGAACGTCAGCCCACTAGCTCAAACTTAAGGGTTCTAAAGTTCTGCCGAAATCACATAGGTCATCATGTTACAATTTAGTCAATAAAGGACTACTACTGGAGCGAAACGGAATGTTTCGACGCTCATGTTTCGGCCGCACGACCTCCGAGAGGCTTGGAAGAGACCTCATCTGAAAGGTGGATTCACAACGATCGAGTGTGTCGAATGTCAGCCCACAATCTCAAACTTAAGGGTTCAAAAGTTCTGCCGAAATAACACAGGTTGTCATGTTACAATTTAGTCAATAAAGGCCTACCATTGGAGCGAAACGGAATGCTTCGAAGCTCGTGTTTCGGCTGCACGAACTCCGAGAGGATTGGAAGAGACCTCATCTGAAAGGTGGATTCAAGACGATCGAGTGTGTCGAACGTCAGCCCACTAGCTCAAACTTAAGGGTTCAAAAGTTCTGCCGAAATCACATAGGTCGTCATGTTTCAATTTAGTCAATAAAGGCCTACTACTGGAGCGAAACGGAATGCTTCGACGCTCGTGTTTCAGCCGCACGACCTCCGAGAGGCTTGGAAGAGACCTCATCTGAAAGGTGGATTCAAAACGATCGAGTGTGTCGAATGTCAGTCTACTAGCTCAAACTTAAAGGTTCAAAAGTTCTGCCTAAATCACATAGGTCGTCATGTTACAATTTAGTCAATAAAGTCTTCCTACTGGAGCTAAACGGAATGGTTCGACGCTCGTGTTTCCGAGAAGCTTGGAAAAGACGTCATCTGAAAGGTGGATTCAAAACGATCGAGTGTTTCGAAGGTCAGCCTACTAGCTCAAACTTAAGCGTTCTAAAGTTCTGCCGAAATCACATAGGTCGTCATGTTACAATTTAGTCAATATAGGCCTACTACTGGAGCGAAACGGAATGCTTCGACGCTCGTGTTTCGGCCGCACGACCTCCGAGAGGCTTGGAAGAGACCTCATCTGAAAGGTGGATTCACAACGATCGAGTGTGTCGAACGTCATTCCACTAGCTCAAACTTAAGGGATCAAAAGTTCTGCTGAAATCACATAGGTCGTCATGTTTCAATTTAGTCAATAAAGGCCTACTACTGGAGCGAAACGGAATGCTTCGACGCTCGTGTTTCAGGCTTGGAAGAGACCTCATCTGAAAGGTGGATTCAAACCGATCGAGTGTGTCGAATGTCAGTCTACTAGCTCAAACTTAAAGGTTCAAAAGTTCTGCCGAAATCACATAGGTCGTCATGTTACAATTTAGTCAATAAAGGCCAACTACTGGAGCGAAACAGAATGCTTCGAAGCTCGTGTTTCGGCTGCACGAACTCCGAGAGGATTGGAAGAGACCTCATCTGAAAGGTGGATTCACAACTATCGAGTGTGTCGAACGTCAGCCCACAAGCTCAAACTTAAGGGTTCAAAAGCTCTGCCGAAATCACATAGGTCGTCATGTTACAATTTAGTCAATAAAGGACTAGTACTGGAGCGAAACGGAATGCTTCGACGCTCGTGTTTCGGTCGCACGACCTACGAGAGGCTTGGAAGAGACCTCATCTGAAAGGTGGATTCCCAACGAACGAGTGTGTCGAACGTCAGCCCACAATCTCAAACGTAAGGGTTCAAAAGTTCTGCCGAAATCATATCGGTCGTCATGTTACAATTTAGTCAATAAAGGCCTACGACTGGAGCGAAACGGAATGCTTCGACGCTTGTGTTTCGGCCGCACGACCTCCGAGAGGCTTGGAAGAGACCTCATCTGAAAGGTGGATTCACAACGATCGAGTGTGTCGAATGTCAGCCCACAATCTCAAACTTAAGGGTTCAAAGGTTCTGCCGAAATCACACAGGTCGTCATGTTACAATTTAGTCAATAAAGGCCTACTATTGGAGCGAAACGGAATGCTTCGAAGCTCGTGTTTCGGCTGCACGAACTCCGAGAGGATTGGAAGAGACCTCATCTGAAAGGTGGATTCACAACGATCGACTGTGTCGAACGTCAGCCCACTAGCTCAAACTTAAGGGTTCAAAAGTTCTGCCGAAATCACATAGGTCGTCATGTTTCAATTTAGTCAATAAAGGCCTACTACTGGAGCGAAACGGAATGCTTCGACGCTTGTGTTTCAGCCGCACGACCTCCGAGAGGCTTGGAAGAGACCTCATCTGAAAGGTGGATTCACAACGATCGAGTGTGTCGAACGTCAGCCCACAAGCTCAAACTTAAGGGTTCAAAAGTTCTGCCGAAATCACATAGGTCATCATGTTACAATTTAGTCGAAGGACTAGTACTGGAGCGAAACGGAATGCTTCGACGCTCGTGTTTCGGCTGCACGACCTAAGAGAGGCTTGGAAGAGACCTCATCTGAAAGGTGGATTCCCAACGATCGAGTGTGTCGAACGTCAGCCCACTAGTTCAAACTTAAGGGTTCAAACGTTCTGCATAAATCACATAGGTCGTCATGTTACAATTTAGTCAATAAAGGCCAACTACTGGAGCGAAACGGAATGCTTCGAAGCTCGTGTTTCGGCTGCACGAACTCCGAGAGGATTGGAAGAGACATCATCTGAAAGGTGGATTCACAACGATCGAGTGTGTCGAACGTCAGCCCACAAGCTCAAACTTAAGGGTTCAAAAGTTCTGCCGAAATCACACAGGTTGTCATGTTACAATTTAGTCAATAAAGGCCTAGTATTGGAGCGAAACGGAATGCTTCGAAGCTCGTGTTTCGGCTGCACGAACTCCGAGAGGCTTGGAAGAGACCTCATCTGAAAGGTGGATTCCCAACGATCGAGTGTGTCGAACGTCAGCCCACTAGTTTAAACTTAAGGGTTCAAAATTCCTGCATAAATCACATAGGTCGTCATGTTACAATTTAGTCAATAAAGGCCTACGACTGGAGCGAAACAGAATGCTTCGACGCTTGTGTTTCGGCCGCACGACCTCCGAGAGGCTTGGAAGAGACCTCATCTGAAAGGTGGATTCACAACGATCGAGTGTGTCGAATGTCAGCCCACAATCTCAAACTTAAGGGTTCAAAGGTTCTGCCGAAATCACATAGGTCGTCATGTTTCAATTTAGACAATAAAGGCCTACTACTGGAGCGAAACGGAATGCTTCGACGCTCGTGTTTCAGCCGCACGACCTCCGAGAGGCTTGGAAGAGACCTCATCTGAAAGGTGGATTCCCAACGATCGAGTGTGTCGAACGTCAGCCCACTAGTTCAAACTTAAGGGTTCAAAAGTTCTGCATAAATCACATAGGTCGTCATGTTACAATTTAGTCAATAAAGGCCAACTACTGGAGCGAAACGGAATGCTTCGAAGCTAGTGTTTCGGCTGCACGAACTCCGAGAGGATTGGAAGAGACATCATCTGAAAGGTGGATTCACAACGATCGAGTCTGTCGAACGTCAGCCCACTAGCTCAAACTTAAGGGATCAAAAGTTCTGCCGAAATCACATAGGTCGTCATGTTTCAATTTAGTCAATAAAGGCCTACTACTGGAGCGAAACGGAATGCTTCGACGCTCGTGTTTCAGCCGCACGACCTCCGAGAGGCTTGAAAGAGACCTAATCTGAAAGGTGGATTCAAAACGATCGAGTGTGTCGAATGTCAGCCCACAATCTCAAACTTAAGGGTTCAAAGGTTCTGCCGAAATCACACAGGTCGTCATGTTACAATTTAGTCAATAAAGGCCTACTACTGGAGCGAAACGGAATGCTTCGACGCTCGTGTTTCAGCCGCACGACCTCCGAGAGGCTTGGAAGAGACCTCATCTGAAAGGTGGATTCACAAAGATAGAGTGTGTCGAACGTCAGCCCACAAGCTCAAACTTAAGGGTTCTAAAGTTCTGCCGAAATCACATAGGTCATCATGTTACAATTTAGTCAATAAAGGACTACTACTGGAGCGAAACGGAATGCTTCGACGCTCGTGTTTCGGCCGCACGACCTCCGAGAGGCTTGGAAGAGACCTCATCTGAAAGGTGGATTCACAACGATCGAGTGTGTCGAATGTCAGCCCACAATCTCAAACTTAAGGGTTCAAAGGTTCTGCCGAAATCACACAGGTCGTCATGTTACAATTTAGTCAATAAAGGCCTACTACTGGAGCGAAACGGAATGCTTCGACGCTCGTGTTTCAGCCGCACGACCTCCGAGAGGCTTGGAAGAGACCTCATCTTAAAGGTGGATTCACAACGATCGAGTGTGTCAAACGTCAGCCCACAAGCTCAAACTTAAGGGTTCAAAAGTTCTGCCGAAATCACACAGGTTGTATTGTTACAATTTAGTCAATAAAGGCCTAGTATTGGAGCGAAACGGAATGCTTCGAAGCTCGTGTTTCGACTGCACGAACTCCGAGAGGCTTGGAAGAGACCTCATCTGAAAGGTGGATTCCCAACGATCGAGTGTGTCGAACGTCAGCCCACTAGTTCAAACTTAAGGGTTCAAAAGTTCTGCATAAATCACATAGGTCGTCATGTTACAATTTAGTCAATAAAGGCCAACTACTGGAGCGAAACGGAATGCTTCGAAGCTAGTGTTTCGGCTGCACGAACTCCGAGAGGATTGGAAGAGACATCATCTGAAAGGTGGATTCACAACGATCGAGTCTGTCGAACGTCAGCCCACTAGCTCAAACTTAAGGGATCAAAAGTTCTGCCGAAATCACATAGGTCGTCATGTTTCAATTTAGTCAATAAAGGCCTACTACTGGAGCGAAACGGAATGCTTCGACGCTCGTGTTTCAGCCGCACGACCTCCGAGAGGCTTGAAAGAGACCTAATCTGAAAGGTGGATTCAAAACGATCGAGTGTGTCGAATGTCAGCCCACAATCTCAAACTTAAGGGTTCAAAGGTTCTGCCGAAATCACATAGGTCGTCATGTTTCAATTTATTCAATAAAGGCCTACTACTGGAGCGAAACGGAATGCTTCGACGCTCGTGTTTCAGCCGCACGACCTCCGAGAGGCTTGAAAGAGACCTAATCTGAAAGGTGGATTCAAAACGATCGAGTGTGTCGAATGTCAGCCCACAATCTCAAACTTAAGGGTTCAAAGGTTCTGCCGAAATCACATAGGTCGTCATGTTTCAATTTAGTCAATAAAGGCCTACTACTGGAGCGAAACGGAATGCTTCGACGCTCGTGTTTCAGCCGCACGACCTCCGAGAGGCTTGGAAGAGACCTCATCTGAAAGGTGGATTCACAACGATAGAGTGTGTCGAACGTCAGCCCACAAGCTCAAACTTAAGGGTTCTAAAGTTCTGCCGAAATCACATAGGTCATCATGTTACAATTTAGTCAATAAAGGACTACTACTGGAGCGAAACGGAATGCTTCGACGCTCGTGTTTCGGCCGCACGACCTCCGAGAGGCTTGGAAGAGACCTCATCTGAAAGGTGGATTCACAACGATCGAGTGTGTCGAATGTCAGCCCACAATCTCAAACTTAAGGGTTCAAAGGTTCTGCCGAAATCACACAGGTCGTCATGTTACAATTTAGTCAATAAAGGCCTACTACTGGAGCGAAACGGAATGCTTCGACGCTCGTGTTTCAGCCGCACGACCTCCGAGAGGCTTGGAAGAGACCTCATCTGAAAGGTGGATTCACAACGATCGAGTGTGTCAAACGTCAGCCCACAAGCTCAAACTTAAGCGTTCAAAAGTTCTGCCGAAATCACACAGGTTGTATTGTTACAATTTAGTCAATAAAGGCCTAGTATTGGAGCGAAACGGAATGCTTCGAAGCTCGTGTTTCGACTGCACGAACTCCGAGAGGCTTGGAAGAGACCTCATCTGAAAGGTGGATTCCCAACGATCGAGTGTGTCGAACGTCAGCCCACTAGTTCAAACTTAAGGGTTCAAAAGTTCTGCATAAATCACATAGGTCGTCATGTTACAATTTAGTCAATAAAGGCCAACTACTGGAGCGAAACGGAATGCTTCGAAGCTAGTGTTTCGGCTGCACGAACTCCGAGAGGATTGGAAGAGACATCATCTGAAAGGTGGATTCACAACGATCGAGTCTGTCGAATGTCAGCCCACAATCTCAAACTTAAGGGTTCAAAGGTTCTGCCGAAATCACATAGGTCGTCATGTTTCAATTTAGTCAATAAAGGCCTACTACTGGAGCGAAACGGAATGCTTCGACGCTCGTGTTTCAGCCGCACGACCTCCGAGAGGCTTGGAAGAGACCTCATCTGAAAGGTGGATTCACAACGATAGAGTGTGTCGAACGTCAGCCCACAAGCTCAAACTTAAGGGTTCTAAAGTTCTGCCGAAATCACATAGGTCATCATGTTACAATTTAGTCAATAAAGGACTACTACTGGAGCGAAACGGAATGCTTCGACGCTCGTGTTTCGGCCGCACGACCTCCGAGAGGCTTGGAAGAGACCTCATCTGAAAGGTGGATTCACAACGATCGAGTGTGTCGAATGTCAGCCCACAATCTCAAACTTAAGGGTTCAAAGGTTCTGCCGAAATCACACAGGTCGTCATGTTACAATTTAGTCAATAAAGGCCTACTACTGGAGCGAAACGGAATGCTTCGACGCTCGTGTTTCAGCCGCACGACCTCCGAGAGGCTTGGAAGAGACCTCATCTGAAAGGTGGATTCACAACGATCGAGTGTGTCGAACGTCAGCCCACAAGCTCAAACTTAAGGGTTCAAAAGTTCTGCCGAAATCACACAGGTTGTATTGTTACAATTTAGTCAATAAAGGCCTAGTATTGGAGCGAAACGGAATGCTTCGAAGCTCGTGTTTCGACTGCACGAACTCCGAGAGGCTTGGAAGAGACCTCATCTGAAAGGTGGATTCCCAACGATCGAGTGTGTCGAACGTCAGCCCACTAGTTCAAACTTAAGGGTTCAAAAGTTCTGCATAAATCACATAGGTCGTCATGTTACAATTTAGTCAATAAAGGCCAACTACTGGAGCGAAACGGAATGCTTCGAAGCTAGTGTTTCGGCTGCACGAACTCCGAGAGGATTGGAAGAGACATCATCTGAAAGGTGGATTCACAACGATCGAGTCTGTCGAACGTCAGCCCACTAGCTCAAACTTAAGGGATCAAAAGTTCTGCCGAAATCACATAGGTCGTCATGTTTCAATTTAGTCAATAAAGGCCTACTACTGGAGCGAAACGGAATGCTTCGACGCTCGTGTTTCAGCCGCACGACCTCCGAGAGGCTTGAAAGAGACCTAATCTGAAAGGTGGATTCAAAACGATCGAGTGTGTCGAATGTCAGTCTACTAGCTCAAACTTAAAGGTTCAAAAGTTCTGCCGAAATCACATAGGTCGTCATGTTAAAATTTAGTCAAAGGACTAGTATTGGAGCGAAACGGAATGCTTCGACGCTCGTGTTTCAGCCGCACGACCTCCGAGAGGCTTGAAAGAGACCTAATCTGAAAGGTGGATTCAAAACGATCGAGTGTGTCGAACGTCAGCCCACTAGCTCAAACTTAAGGGATCAAAAGTTCTGCCGAAATCACAAAGGTCATCATGTGACAATTTAGTCAATAAAGGCCTACTCCTGGAGCGAAACGGAATGGTTCGAAGCTCGTGTTTCGGCCGCACGAACTCCGAGAGGATTGCAAGAGACCTCATCTAAAAGGTGGATTCAAAACGATCGAGTGTGTCGAATGTCAGTCTACTAGCTCAAACTTAAACGTTCAAAAGTTCTGCCGAAATCACATAGGTCGTCATGTTTCAATTTAGTCAATAAAGGCCAACTACTGGAGCAAAACGGAATGCTTCGACGCTCGTGTTTCAGCCGCACGACCTCCGAGAGGCTTGGCAGAGACCTCATCTGAAAGGTGGATTCACAACGATCGAGTGTGTCGAACATCAGCCCACAAGCTCAAACCTAAGGGTTCAAAAGTTCTGCCGAAATCACATAGGTCGTCATGTTACAATTTAGTCAATAAAGGACTAGTACAGGAGCGAAACGGAATGCTTCGACGCTCGTGTTTCGGTCGCACGACCTACGAGAGGCTTGGAAGAGACCTCATCTGAAAGGTGGATTCCCAACGATCGAGTGTGTCGAACGTCAGCCCACAATCTCAAACTTAAGGGTTCAAAAGTTCTGCCGAAATCATATCGGTCGTCATGTTACAATTTAGTCAATAAAGGCCTACGACTGGAGCGAAACGGAATGCTTCGACGCTTGTGTTTTGGCCGCACGACCTCCGAGAGGCTTGAAAGAGACCTCATATGAAAGGTGGATTCACAACGATCGAGTGTGTCGAACGTCAGCCCACTAGCTCAAACTTAAGGGTTCCAAAGTTCTGCCGAAATCACAAAAGTCGTCATGTTTCAATTTAGTCAATAAAGGCCTACTACTGGAGCGAAACGGAATGCTTCGATGCTCGTGTTTCAGCCGCACGACGTCCGAGAGACTTGGAAGAGACCTCATCTGAAAGGTGGATTCACAACGATCGAGTGTGTCGAACGTCAGCCCACAAGCTCAAACTTAAGGGTTCCAAAGTTCTGCCGAAATCACAAAAGTCGTCATGTTTCAATTTAGTCAATAAAGGCCTACTACTGGAGCGAAACGGAATGCTTCGATGCTCGTGTTTCAGCCGCACGACCTCCGAGAGGCTTGGAAGAGACCTCATCTGAAAGGTGGATTCACAACGATCGAGTGTGTCGAACGTCAGCCCACAAGCTCAAACTTAAGGGTTCAAAAGTTCTGCCGAAATCACATAGGTCGTCATGTTACAATTTAGTCAAAGGACTAGTCCTGGAGCGAAACGGAATGCTTCGACGCTCGTGTTTCGGCCGCACGACCTACGAGAGGTTTGGAAGAGACCTCATCTGAAAGGTGGATTCCCAACGATCGAGTGTGTCGAACGTCAGCCCACTAGTTCAAACTTAAGGGTTCAAAAGTTCTGCATAAATCACATAGGTCGTCATGTTACAATTTAGTCAATAAAGGCCAACTACTGGAGCGAAACGGAATGCTTCGAAGCTCGTGTTTCGGCTGCACGAACTCCGAGAGGATTGGAAGAGACATCATCTGAAAGGTGGATTCACAACGATCGAGTGTGTCGAACGTCAGCCCACTAGCTCAAACTTAAGGGTTCAAAAGCTCTGCCGAAATCATATCGGTCGTCATGTTACAATTTAGTCAATAAAGGCCTAAGACTGGAGCGAAACGGAATGCTTCGGCGCTTGTGTTTCGTCCGCACAACCTCCGAGAGGCATGGAAGAGAACTCATCTGAAAGGTGGATTCCCAACGATCGAGTGTGTCGAACGTCAGCCCACAATCTCAAACTTAAGGGTTCAAAGGTTCTGCCGAAATCACATAGGTCGTCATGTTTCAATTTAGTCAATAAAGGCCTACTACTGGAGCGAAACGGAATGCTTCGACGCTCGTGTTTCAGCCGCACGACCTCCGAGAGGCTTGGAAGAGACCTCATCTGAAAGGTGGATTCACAACGATAGAGTGTGTCGAACGTCAGCCCACAAGCTCAAACTTAAGGGTTCTAAAGTTCTGCCGAAATCACATAGGTCATCATGTTACAATTTAGTCAATAAAGGACTACTACTGGAGCGAAACGGAATGCTTCGACGCTCGTGTTTCGGCCGCACGACCTCCGAGAGGCTTGGAAGAGACCTCATCTGAAAGGTGGATTCACAACGATCGAGTGTGTCGAATGTCAGCCCACAATCTCAAACTTAAGGGTTCAAAGGTTCTGCCGAAATCACACAGGTCGTCATGTTACAATTTAGTCAATAAAGGCCTACTACTGGAGCGAAACGGAATGCTTCGACGCTCGTGTTTCAGCCGCACGACCTCCGAGAGGCTTGGAAGAGACCTCATCTGAAAGGTGGATTCACAACGATCGAGTGTGTCAAACGTCAGCCCACAAGCTCAAACTTAAGCGTTCAAAAGTTCTGCCGAAATCACACAGGTTGTATTGTTACAATTTAGTCAATAAAGGCCTAGTATTGGAGCGAAACGGAATGCTTCGAAGCTCGTGTTTCGACTGCACGAACTCCGAGAGGCTTGGAAGAGACCTCATCTGAAAGGTGGATTCCCAACGATCGAGTGTGTCGAACGTCAGCCCACTAGTTCAAACTTAAGGGTTCAAAAGTTCTGCATAAATCACATAGGTCGTCATGTTACAATTTAGTCAATAAAGGCCAACTACTGGAGCGAAACGGAATGCTTCGAAGCTAGTGTTTCGGCTGCACGAACTCCGAGAGGATTGGAAGAGACATCATCTGAAAGGTGGATTCACAACGATCGAGTCTGTCGAATGTCAGCCCACAATCTCAAACTTAAGGGTTCAAAGGTTCTGCCGAAATCACATAGGTCGTCATGTTTCAATTTAGTCAATAAAGGCCTACTACTGGAGCGAAACGGAATGCTTCGACGCTCGTGTTTCAGCCGCACGACCTCCGAGAGGCTTGGAAGAGACCTCATCTGAAAGGTGGATTCACAACGATAGAGTGTGTCGAACGTCAGCCCACAAGCTCAAACTTAAGGGTTCTAAAGTTCTGCCGAAATCACATAGGTCATCATGTTACAATTTAGTCAATAAAGGACTACTACTGGAGCGAAACGGAATGCTTCGACGCTCGTGTTTCGGCCGCACGACCTCCGAGAGGCTTGGAAGAGACCTCATCTGAAAGGTGGATTCACAACGATCGAGTGTGTCGAATGTCAGCCCACAATCTCAAACTTAAGGGTTCAAAGGTTCTGCCGAAATCACACAGGTCGTCATGTTACAATTTAGTCAATAAAGGCCTACTACTGGAGCGAAACGGAATGCTTCGACGCTCGTGTTTCAGCCGCACGACCTCCGAGAGGCTTGGAAGAGACCTCATCTGAAAGGTGGATTCACAACGATCGAGTGTGTCGAACGTCAGCCCACAAGCTCAAACTTAAGGGTTCAAAAGTTCTGCCGAAATCACACAGGTTGTATTGTTACAATTTAGTCAATAAAGGCCTAGTATTGGAGCGAAACGGAATGCTTCGAAGCTCGTGTTTCGACTGCACGAACTCCGAGAGGCTTGGAAGAGACCTCATCTGAAAGGTGGATTCCCAACGATCGAGTGTGTCGAACGTCAGCCCACTAGTTCAAACTTAAGGGTTCAAAAGTTCTGCATAAATCACATAGGTCGTCATGTTACAATTTAGTCAATAAAGGCCAACTACTGGAGCGAAACGGAATGCTTCGAAGCTAGTGTTTCGGCTGCACGAACTCCGAGAGGATTGGAAGAGACATCATCTGAAAGGTGGATTCACAACGATCGAGTCTGTCGAACGTCAGCCCACTAGCTCAAACTTAAGGGATCAAAAGTTCTGCCGAAATCACATAGGTCGTCATGTTTCAATTTAGTCAATAAAGGCCTACTACTGGAGCGAAACGGAATGCTTCGACGCTCGTGTTTCAGCCGCACGACCTCCGAGAGGCTTGAAAGAGACCTAATCTGAAAGGTGGATTCAAAACGATCGAGTGTGTCGAATGTCAGTCTACTAGCTCAAACTTAAAGGTTCAAAAGTTCTGCCGAAATCACATAGGTCGTCATGTTAAAATTTAGTCAAAGGACTAGTATTGGAGCGAAACGGAATGCTTCGACGCTCGTGTTTCAGCCGCACGACCTCCGAGAGGCTTGAAAGAGACCTAATCTGAAAGGTGGATTCAAAACGATCGAGTGTGTCGAACGTCAGCCCACTAGCTCAAACTTAAGGGATCAAAAGTTCTGCCGAAATCACAAAGGTCATCATGTGACAATTTAGTCAATAAAGGCCTACTCCTGGAGCGAAACGGAATGGTTCGAAGCTCGTGTTTCGGCCGCACGAACTCCGAGAGGATTGCAAGAGACCTCATCTAAAAGGTGGATTCAAAACGATCGAGTGTGTCGAATGTCAGTCTACTAGCTCAAACTTAAACGTTCAAAAGTTCTGCCGAAATCACATAGGTCGTCATGTTTCAATTTAGTCAATAAAGGCCAACTACTGGAGCAAAACGGAATGCTTCGACGCTCGTGTTTCAGCCGCACGACCTCCGAGAGGCTTGGCAGAGACCTCATCTGAAAGGTGGATTCACAACGATCGAGTGTGTCGAACATCAGCCCACAAGCTCAAACCTAAGGGTTCAAAAGTTCTGCCGAAATCACATAGGTCGTCATGTTACAATTTAGTCAATAAAGGACTAGTACAGGAGCGAAACGGAATGCTTCGACGCTCGTGTTTCGGTCGCACGACCTACGAGAGGCTTGGAAGAGACCTCATCTGAAAGGTGGATTCCCAACGATCGAGTGTGTCGAACGTCAGCCCACAATCTCAAACTTAAGGGTTCAAAAGTTCTGCCGAAATCATATCGGTCGTCATGTTACAATTTAGTCAATAAAGGCCTACGACTGGAGCGAAACGGAATGCTTCGACGCTTGTGTTTCGACCGCAAGACCTCCGAGAGGCTTGGAAGAGACCTCATCTGAAAGGTGGATTCCCAACGATCGAATGTGTCGAACGTCAGCCCACAATCTCAAACTTAAGGGTTCAAAAGTTCTGCCGAAATCATATCGGACGTCATGTTACAATTTAGTCAATAAAGGCCTACGACTGGAGCGAAACGGAATGCTTCGACGCTTGTGTTTTGGCCGCACGACCTCCGAGAGGCTTGAAAGAGACCTCATATGAAAGGTGGATTCACAACGATCGAGTGTGTCGAACGTCAGCCCACTAGCTCAAACTTAAGGGTTCCAAAGTTCTGCCGAAATCACAAAAGTCGTCATGTTTCAATTTAGTCAATAAAGGCCTACTACTGGAGCGAAACGGAATGCTTCGATGCTCGTGTTTCAGCCGCACGACGTCCGAGAGACTTGGAAGAGACCTCATCTGAAAGGTGGATTCACAACGATCGAGTGTGTCGAACGTCAGCCCACAAGCTCAAACTTAAGGGTTCCAAAGTTCTGCCGAAATCACAAAAGTCGTCATGTTTCAATTTAGTCAATAAAGGCCTACTACTGGAGCGAAACGGAATGCTTCGATGCTCGTGTTTCAGCCGCACGACCTCCGAGAGGCTTGGAAGAGACCTCATCTGAAAGGTGGATTCACAACGATCGAGTGTGTCGAACGTCAGCCCACAAGCTCAAACTTAAGGGTTCAAAAGTTCTGCCGAAATCACATAGGTCGTCATGTTACAATTTAGTCAAAGGACTAGTCCTGGAGCGAAACGGAATGCTTCGACGCTCGTGTTTCGGCCGCACGACCTACGAGAGGTTTGGAAGAGACCTCATCTGAAAGGTGGATTCCCAACGATCGAGTGTGTCGAACGTCAGCCCACTAGTTCAAACTTAAGGGTTCAAAAGTTCTGCATAAATCACATAGGTCGTCATGTTACAATTTAGTCAATAAAGGCCAACTACTGGAGCGAAACGGAATGCTTCGAAGCTCGTGTTTCGGCTGCACGAACTCCGAGAGGATTGGAAGAGACATCATCTGAAAGGTGGATTCACAACGATCGAGTGTGTCGAACGTCAGCCCACTAGCTCAAACTTAAGGGTTCAAAAGCTCTGCCGAAATCATATCGGTCGTCATGTTACAATTTAGTCAATAAAGGCCTAAGACTGGAGCGAAACGGAATGCTTCGGCGCTTGTGTTTCGTCCGCACAACCTCCGAGAGGCATGGAAGAGAACTCATCTGAAAGGTGGATTCCCAACGATCGAGTGTGTCGAACGTCAGCCCACAATCTCAAACTTAAGGGTTCAAAAGTTCTGCCGAAATCATATCGGTCGTCATGTTACAATTTAGTCAATAAAGGCCTACGACTGGAGCGAAACGGAATGCTTCGACGCTTGTGTTTCGACCGCAAGACCTCCGAGAGGCTTGGAAGAGACCTCATCTGAAAGGTGGATTCCCAACGATCGAGTGTGTCGAACGTCAGCCCACAATCTCAAACTTAAGGGTTCAAAAGTTCTGCCGAAATCATATCGGACGTCATGTTACAATTTAGTCAATAAAGGCCTACGACTGGAGCGAAACGGAATGCTTCGACGCTTGTGTTTTGGCCGCACGACCTCCGAGAGGCTTGAAAGACACCTCATATGAAAGGTGGATTCACAACGATCGAGTGTGTCGAACGTCAGCCCACTAGCTCAAACTTAAGGGTTCCAAAGTTCTGCCGAAATCACAAAAGTCGTCATGTTTCAATTTAGTCAATAAAGGCCTACTACTGGAGCGAAACGGAATGCTTCGATGCTCGTGTTTCAGCCGCACGACGTCCGAGAGACTTGGAAGAGACCTCATCTGAAAGGTGGATTCACAACGATCGAGTGTGTCAAACGTCAGCCCACAAGCTCAAACTTAAGGGTTCAAATGTTCTGCCGAAATCACAAAGGTCATCATGTGACAATTTAGTCAATAAAGGCCTACTCCTGGAGCGAAACGAAATGCTTCGAAGCTCGTGTTTCGGCTGCACGACCTCCGAGAGGCTTGGAAGAGACCTCATCTGAAACGTGGATTCACAACGATCGGGTGTGTCAAACGTCAGCCCACTAGCTCAAACTTAAGGGTTCAAAAGTTCTGCCGAAATCACATAGGTCGTCATGTTTCAATTTAGTCAATAAAGGCCAACTACTGGAGTGAAACGGAATGCTTCGACGCTCGTGTTTCAGCCGCACGACCTCCGAGAGGCTTGGAAGAGACCTCATCTGAAAGGTGGATTCACAACGATCGAGTGTGTCGAACGTCAGCCCACAAGCTCAAACTTAAGGGTTCAAAAGTTCTGCCGAAATCACATAGGTTGTCATGTTACAATTTAGTCAATAAAGGACTAGTACAGGAGCGAAACGGAATGCTTTGACGCTCGTGTTTCGGTCGCACGACCTACGAGAGGCTTGGAAGAGACCTCATCTGAAAGGTGGATTCCCAACGATCGAGTGTGTCGAACGTCAGCCCACAATCTCAAACTTAAGGGTTCAAAAGTTCTGCCGAAATCATATCGGTCGTCATGTTACAATTTAGTCAATAAAGGCCTACGACTGGAGCGAAACGGAATGCTTCGACGCTTGTGTTTCGACCGCAAGACCTCCGAGAGGCTTGGAAGAGACCTCATCTGAAAGGTGGATTCCCAACGATCGAGTGTGTCGAACGTCAGCCCACAATCTCAAACTTAAGGGTTCAAAAGTTCTGCCGAAATCATATCGGACGTCATGTTACAATTTAGTCAATAAAGGCCTACGACTGGAGCGAAACGGAATGCTTCGACGCTTGTGTTTTGGCCGCACGACCTCCGAGAGGCTTGAAAGACACCTCATATGAAAGGTGGATTCACAACGATCGAGTGTGTCGAACGTCAGCCCACTAGCTCAAACTTAAGGGTTCCAAAGTTCTGCCGAAATCACAAAAGTCGTCATGTTTCAATTTAGTCAATAAAGGCCTACTACTGGAGCGAAACGGAATGCTTCGATGCTCGTGTTTCAGCCGCACGACGTCCGAGAGACTTGGAAGAGACCTCATCTGAAAGGTGGATTCACAACGATCGAGTGTGTCGAACGTCAGCCCACAAGCTCAAACTTAAGGGTTCAAAGGTTCTGCCGAAATCACAAAGGTCATCATGTGACAATTTAGTCAATAAAGGCCTACTCCTGGAGCGAAACGAAATGCTTCGAAGCTCGTGTTTCGGCTGCACGACCTCCGAGAGGCTTGGAAGAGACCTCATCTGAAACGTGGATTCACAACGATCGGGTGTGTCAAACGTCAGCCCACTAGCTCAAACTTAAGGGTTCAAAAGTTCTGCCGAAATCACATAGGTCGTCATGTTTCAATTTAGTCAATAAAGGCCAACTACTGGAGCGAAACGGAATGCTTCGACGCTCGTGTTTCAGCCGCACGACCTCCGAGAGGCTTGGAAGAGACCTCATCTGAAAGGTGGATTCACAACGATCGAGTGTGTCGAACGTCAGCCCACAAGCTCAAACTTAAGGGTTCAAAAGTTCTGCCGAAATCACATAGGTTGTCATGTTACAATTTAGTCAATAAAGGACTAGTACAGGAGCGAAACGGAATGCTTCGATGCTCGTGTTTCAGCCGCACGACGTCCGAGAGACTTGGAAGAGACCTCATCTGAAAGGTGGATTCACAACGATCGAGTGTGTCAAACGTCAGCCCACAAGCTCAAACTTAAGGGTTCAAATGTTCTGCCGAAATCACAAAGGTCATCATGTGACAATTTAGTCAATAAAGGCCTACTCCTGGAGCGAAACGAAATGCTTCGAAGCTCGTGTTTCGGCTGCACGACCTCCGAGAGGCTTGGAAGAGACCTCATCTGAAACGTGGATTCACAACGATCGGGTGTGTCAAACGTCAGCCCACTAGCTCAAACTTAAGGGTTCAAAAGTTCTGCCGAAATCACATAGGTCGTCATGTTTCAATTTAGTCAATAAAGGCCAACTACTGGAGTGAAACGGAATGCTTCGACGCTCGTGTTTCAGCCGCACGACCTCCGAGAGGCTTGGAAGAGACCTCATCTGAAAGGTGGATTCACAACGATCGAGTGTGTCGAACGTCAGCCCACAAGCTCAAACTTAAGGGTTCAAAAGTTCTGCCGAAATCACATAGGTTGTCATGTTACAATTTAGTCAATAAAGGACTAGTACAGGAGCGAAACGGAATGCTTTGACGCTCGTGTTTCGGTCGCACGACCTACGAGAGGCTTGGAAGAGACCTCATCTGAAAGGTGGATTCCCAACGATCGAGTGTGTCGAACGTCAGCCCACAATCTCAAACTTAAGGGTTCAAAAGTTCTGCCGAAATCATATCGGTCGTCATGTTACAATTTAGTCAATAAAGGCCTACGACTGGAGCGAAACGGAATGCTTCGACGCTTGTGTTTCGACCGCAAGACCTCCGAGAGGCTTGGAAGAGACCTCATCTGAAAGGTGGATTCCCAACGATCGAGTGTGTCGAACGTCAGCCCACAATCTCAAACTTAAGGGTTCAAAAGTTCTGCCGAAATCATATCGGACGTCATGTTACAATTTAGTCAATAAAGGCCTACGACTGGAGCGAAACGGAATGCTTCGACGCTTGTGTTTTGGCCGCACGACCTCCGAGAGGCTTGAAAGACACCTCATATGAAAGGTGGATTCACAACGATCGAGTGTGTCGAACGTCAGCCCACTAGCTCAAACTTAAGGGTTCCAAAGTTCTGCCGAAATCACAAAAGTCGTCATGTTTCAATTTAGTCAATAAAGGCCTACTACTGGAGCGAAACGGAATGCTTCGATGCTCGTGTTTCAGCCGCACGACGTCCGAGAGACTTGGAAGAGACCTCATCTGAAAGGTGGATTCACAACGATCGAGTGTGTCGAACGTCAGCCCACAAGCTCAAACTTAAGGGTTCAAAGGTTCTGCCGAAATCACAAAGGTCATCATGTGACAATTTAGTCAATAAAGGCCTACTCCTGGAGCGAAACGAAATGCTTCGAAGCTCGTGTTTCGGCTGCACGACCTCCGAGAGGCTTGGAAGAGACCTCATCTGAAACGTGGATTCACAACGATCGGGTGTGTCAAACGTCAGCCCACTAGCTCAAACTTAAGGGTTCAAAAGTTCTGCCGAAATCACATAGGTCGTCATGTTTCAATTTAG